>NW_004949118.1:5077099-5107927 GCF_000317375.1 Microtus ochrogaster | reverse complement strand
CACACACACACACACACACACACACACACACACACATATCCTAAGCCCAGGGAAGATGGAGGTTGACAGACGAGAAGCTTTAGAAAGGCAAATGTGTTTTGCCTAAGACCCAGAGATGATGATAACTTTCACAGATTCAGAATGAAATGCAGGATGGAGCTGATCAGAGAAGCAGAGGTGAAATATGGAGATGCGATTAACTCCTCCTGAGTGGATTTCCACAACATGACCTCCATATTTCACTTTCTGTGGAATTGCAAAGATACCCAAGTGCATATTAAAGTCCGAAATTTATTTTTCAAATCCAAACAGGAATAATCTAAAATATCCATAACCCTATTATCTTTAAATAAAAATGAAGATATTCCTCCATTTTTTAATTAATTGAGACATTTTTTAAAAGCTAGGCAGGTTTTTAAATTGTAATTTTGCAATAAAATATAAAAAGGAGTGTGTGCCTGTAGAGAATACCTTGTCTGTATTATTGATAGTGACATTTCTCTTCATGAAGAGAGGTATGATAATGCCAAGATAAGTCTAGCCTTTGTCCCTATGAACTCAAGGAATTCATAAAGATAAAAGTCATAAACAGATCAGCTATCATACAGTCTATATTACAAAGAACTTCATTTTGGTCTGGCAGGAAGTATTGCCTTGAAATATTTTTCAAGTTATCATAAAATTCTGGAGGTTTCTGGTTTTCTATTTTAGTTTCCTGTCAACTATAATCCATCTTTTCTGTTTGCTTGTTGCTTTTCTTTCTCTCTTTCCCTTTTCTTTCTAAGCTGTGTTTGTTGAAGAGTACTGTTATGTCTCTATCAGACACACCTAACTCCTATTTTCTTTTTACCCATTTATTTAAATCTTTCTTGGAACTCCAGTTGAGAGTCTCTAATCTTAAATGGTGCTTATGATAGTCAGTCTACAGTTTAAAAAAATCTGGTGAGTTTTCAGAACCGGAAGTAAGAAAGATACTATTCAATGTGGCACAGTTTAGGACATTGTAGGGCCCAAGGACAGCCCTGAAGGCTAGATGCCAGGAAGCTCATTTTTTGGTAATGTAGCCAGAGGTCCATAGAGTTGTGCAGAGAGAAAATATGAATCCTGCCACTAAGCCACAGCTCACAAGACCAAAGTACAATGCTGACGCAATGATATAAGGTCGACAAGTGGGGACGGAATGGTGTTATGTGTAGAAAATCCAGCAGTAGCAGAACAGGCACAAGGGGCTTCCAGAAAGTTCTCATGGTTCACACTTCTTGAGATTTGGCTGTTGGAGAAAAAAAAAATGGCTAATGGACACTGCCCAAGAGGACCAGGAGCAGCACACAGCCATTAGCGGTGAGGACTAGCTAAGAAAAACGTAACAGGCCTGAGTCATAGGAAGAAGATGGTCTTAGGTTTTTCCTTTCTCTTTTTCTGTGAGTGTGTCCTGTGACATCAGATGCTCTACAGAAAGCAGCCAGATCTCAGGGTATCCAAAGAAAACAGGGGAGCAAAGGCGTAAATTTCGAGGGCAGAGAATGACTCCAAAGCATTAAAATAATTGCTGACGACAGGAGACCTTATAGATGCTTTCAGGCTTTTGTGAGAAAGCAGAGCTGGTAGAGGGCTAATGAACATTTATTAAGTACCTTCTACTAAATGGGCATCCATTTTAAGGCCTTGGAAATAGCCCTGAAGAAAAAAAATGAAGAAAGATTCATTATAGAGAAACTCATGAAAACCTGGCAGGACAGGGGTGAGCGTGGAGTTTAAGCCAAGACCATTTTATTCATGTTCCCCTTGTCCCCAGTAAGAAGTCATTCCTCAGGGCTGCAGCTAGGAACAAATCTCTTCCTCCAATGTGCTAGAGGGCTTTTCTTTGGGGAAGATCAGAGCCTGAGCATTTCTGGCCCTGCCCCTAGCTGTCTGTTATTGAAACTAGACCCTGGCTAAGCCTCCTTTCTTCCACCCAAGCCTAACCTGAGGACCAAGGTTGTACTTCAGATGCAGAATGCTGGAGATGCCAGGGTCCTCACCCTCATCAGGCAGTGGTCCTGAGCCAGCAGCACTAATCTGAGAGGACCTCCAGCTCCTTCCCTCTAACTTCCCACATGTCCATCAAACCCTCAGACACCAGGCCAAAGTCATCAGAGTTTGCCACCGGCCCCTCACCAGCTCCAGAAACCTGGCTCGGCAGAAAAAGCCAGAATGGGTGATTCTAAATTCCTTTTCAAAGCAACCAGTTCCGTTTATAGCAGGATGTAGAGGAATGGAAGCCGAAAGTTGCACCTGGAAGCCATAGAGACTATGTGCCATGAGACAGTCAGCAGGAGGCTCTGGATATGAGCGCTCACCTGCTGGATCCTGTACCATAGATGGAAATAGTAAAACGGTGAAAGAGCTAGGTATTGCCAGGATAGAGCTAGGCAGAGCCTTTCCCAGACCAGGGTCACCCCATGCTCATCTCTACTTGTTATGACATACAAGGATGACCTCAGGAAACCGAATTTTAAAGTAAAAAAGTGGTAACATCATTTAAGAAATTAAAACAGCACAGTTGAAAATATTTATTATGAGAGGAAGCAACGAAGGAGCAATAGAGAAGCACAATGGTATGATGGTGGCTTTTTGCCCAAAGATTCATGTTTTAGAAGTTCCAGGCCATGTTCAGAGGGGACGGAGCTATAAAAGGTGGAGCCTAAGGCAGGGTAGCTGAGTTGCTCCGGGCATGGCCTTGGAAGGGATTAATGTTGCTGTTCTCCCAAGATAAGCGGTCACACAGTCTTCACACTTGAATCTCTAGACCATCCTGGACTGTGAACTTAACATCCCCTTTCCTTTCTAAAGTGCACAGCCTCTGACAAGGCGACCCAGTAACAGAAGCAGACTGGTGCAAGCGGCCAAGGATGAGAAAGAAAGAAAAGAAAAGAGAACAATAGAATATGAAAACCCGCTTCTGTCAATAATAATCCAATGTGAGGGTTGAGTCTGTTAAGTCATCCAGTATGACGAGACAGCCATTGGGATCAAAGACAAAAGCAAGGCTGTTCACGAGAGACGGACTCCAGAGGCAGAGGTACAAAGGCGGGTAAGCGGAAGTATGGAGTGTGCCTCATGTGCTCCGCAATAGAGCTTCGGTGGCCATCTTACATCAATTACATTTTTCTTTAAGACAACGTAAGAGTAGCTAGGGATGAAAGAGGACATTTTTATTAACACATGTGTTAGTTACAATGGCATAGCCATGTACTTAAAGGACTCAAAAATACAGGGTGGCAAACTGGTAAAGTCAGAGAGAAATTGACAATTGTGACATGACTTTTTGGGTTACACTTGAAAAAAATGTCTGTTTGCCTTAGAGCATTGACAACAGACCAAAGAAACCATTTTATCACGTCTACCTTGGTGGGCCAGTAAGCTTACTGCGGCCACTTCCAGGAACATAGGTGACATAGTGTACCCCTCAAAGGCTCACCTCGCACAGATGATGGGTCATGAAAGCTTTGTCCCTGGAGCTTCCTACACAATGCACAGCATTTGAACCACAGTCTCTCTGCACCCGAGATTGTCTACTGCTTCTGTAACCTTGAGGACAGGACTTATGAATCTTATGACTTTCTGAACTTCCTGAGTCTTATTAAATTTCATCCATGAGAGGCATTGGATGGAAAGACAGACAAGGGTGGGAGACTTAAGAGAGTGTGTGCTTTTATTTGGAGGAGGAATCTGAGGAGGGGTTCTCTGTCTGAGGAGGGGTTCTCTGTACGAAACAGAGCCCGCACTCCCTTACAAACTGGGATACTTAAGGGTTACAAAGGGATCTGCAATTGGCCATTGCCAGCAGTAACTGGAGTATACTTAGTTAAAGAATGCCATGAGATCCATAAACAATTTTCCTGGCTGATCATTGGTTAGGGTCTAGAAGGCAAGAATCTAGAGATGTTAATTTGCTTCTAGAAACCAAATGATTGTAGTTACTGGAATTCGCAAAGCTCAGCCAAAATGGAAGAGCTTTACAAATGGCGTAGCCTTGGCTGAAGTAGGCTGGCCCATCAGCTTCCAGGTCCCATGAGCCTCCCTCCACTAGGTAATGTTTCGGTTTAGAGGAAAGAGCTATGCAACAGTAACTGTGTCTTCGGTATCCTATTTCCAATGACTGACAGATAGGCCGAGGACAGAGGAACGAGAAGGCACAAGAACAGTAACCAGAAACGTCTTAGACCTCTGTGGAACACCCACCGAGCAGCAACTGATTATGTATTCTTAAGTACACAAGAGACATTGCCGGAGATAAAATGCTTCCTAGTTCATAAAACAAATCTCAGTGAATGTAAAAGACAATAAAATACAGAATGCATTCCCAACCGCAAAGCAATGAGATTAAAATCGATAGCAAGAGGATTTTTTTGAGAAATTCACAGGTTATGTGGAAATTAAATGGGACATTCCTAAATAATGAATGATTCAAGGAAGAAAGTGGGAGGAAAATGAGAAAGCCTTTGGAGTGAATGAAAATAATGACAAAATTCTGGCCAGCTCAATCCTTCGCTACTTTCTCTTTAGACCGCGGTGAGGACCCCAAATCCCCTTCTCCAGGGCAGCGTTGCAGACGCAGAGGTTCTGGCCTGGTCAAGTCATGCCCGTCTTTATCATTGTTAGCACCATTCAGGAGCATTTGCTTGGTGGATTGGTGTCAAGACATCCCAAGAGCAGCCATTGCTACAAACGCCAGTCATCCATGCCTCCGTAACTACGGCTCCATCTGAAACCCCAGCTGACTTACTTCCTAACAGAAACTGACAAGCTGATTCTGTTTCACAAAAGACATAAAAATGATTCAGAATGGCAAAAACAATCATGAAAAACGGTTAAGCGGGAAGACTTGCCACATTTCCTGGTTTTAAAACTTACCACACAGCGAGGCCAAGCAAGCTAGCTCACACTGGACCAGATAACTCAATTGAGGAGTCAAACAGGATGAGAGCTCGGGCATCTTTTGCTAACTGATTTCCAGAGGGTGTCCACGCCATTGTATGGAGAGAGAATGATCTTTTCAGCCAACAGTGCTGGAACAACTGGATATAGACATGAAAAAAAGATTTAAATTGGACCATATAGCATGTATAAAAACTAACTCAAAATAGATCAACGATTTGAGTGTAAGAGCCAAACCTGTGAGACACCTAGAAGAAAATATAGTACAAGCCTTTATGACTGTGTTTGGCAAAGAATTCTTATATAACATGGAAGCATGAGCCGCAAAGAAAAACAGATTAGTAACACTTCATCAAGATTGAACTTCCCAAAACATATTGAAAAAGTTGGGCATGGTGGCACATGTTATCTATAATCCCAGAATTTTGGCGGGGGGTGAGTAGGGAGACTGAGGCATGAGGACAGAAAATTCCGGGTGAGCCTGGCTTCGTAGTAAAAAGAAATGTTTTGTTTTGTTTTTTGGGCAGATGCTCCTTGTGTATCTCTGGATATCCCGAAACTGGTAGTGTAGACCAGGCTGGCCTTGAAATCAGAGATCTTCCTGCCTCTCCCTCCCAAATCTTGGGATTAAAGCGGTGTACCACCGTACCCAGCAAAAAATAAAAACATTTCTGCTCCAAAGAACATTATGAATCTGGAAGTGGCGATGCATATGCTTTTGACACCAGCGTTGAGGGGAGGCTGAAGCAGGGAGGCTGTGAGTTTGAGGTTGCCCTGGACTACAGGATGAAAGTTTTGTCACAAAAACAAAAATACAACAACAAAATAACAAAGTAAAGGGTTCTAGCAAGAAAATGAGAGACAATGGAATGGAATTGAGCAACTATATGGAAAGAAATGAAACCTTCGTGTGTTGTTTGTAAGAACAGGAGGTAGGGCAAGCAGTCTGGAAAGCAGGTTGGTGGCCCAGTAAACTGGCCCATGTAAAATTATTCTACAAAAAGAGCTAGTTTGTCCAGGTGAAGGCAACGAACACAGATTTTAACCATTGAGCCATCTCTCCTACTTTTTAAAACTTTTCTTTTTTAAATTATTTTGTTCTGTATATTGGTGTTTTGGCTGCATGTATGTCCGTCTACCACATGGGTACTTAATGCCCACAGAAACCAAAAGATGGTGTCAGATCCCCAGGAGCTGAGTTACAGACGATTGTGGACTTGTGGATTCTGGAACCACACATGGGTATTCTGGAAAAGAATCCCACTGTTTTGTATCCACTGAGCCGTTCCTCCAGCCCACAAATACAGATGTTAGAAAGCTTTTATACAAATGATTATAGTAGTATTTCCCACCATAGCCACCATAAAAAAATAGAACTACACAAAGGATTGTTGACATTTTGCAGAATCGTGAGGAATGAACCAACCGAACAAACAAACAAACGATAAACCGAAAAACCAAAAATGAACCAAAAAATATGGTATATCTACACAGTGAAATATTATTTGGTCAGAGAAATGATTACAGCTGTGATTCTTTAATACCAAATACTAAAGCATGACTAACTTGAGAACACTATATTAAATGCAAGGACCGGCCATGCATTATTAGTCCATTAGCATGGACTGTCCAGAAACAGCAGTCTATAGAGACAGAAAGTAGAGCAGGCCTTGCTTAGCACTGGGGCTTAGGGGTAGGGAGATAGAAAACTTTTTTTTTTTTTTTTTTTTTTTTTTTTTCGAGACAGGGTATCTCTGTGGTTTTGGAGCCTGTCTTGGAACTAGCTCTTGTAGACCAGGCTGGTCTCGAACTCACAGAGATCCGCCTGCCTCTGCCTCCCAAGTGCTGGGATTAAAGGCGTGCACCACCACCGCCCGGTGGAGATGGAAAATTTATGGGTAAACAACAGAGCCTTTCTTTTTAAGGTGGTGAAAATGTCCTCAATGTGACCATGCTGATAGTTATCCATACCCATGGGTAGGTAGACTAAAAACTTTGGCAGGTACATTCTAGATGAATGAACTATATGGAACTCTATGTGAACTCAACAAAACTACTTACAAAAAAAATCAAAAGCAAAACACACACACACACACACAATTCTTGAGTTAACACAGCACTATCTTATCTGACAGCGTCTCGTTTGAAACTGGAAGCGTTCAGGTTGCTACCTCAAAGCCACAGGGTGAGGATGTGGGAGTTGGCAATAGGAAGGGACCCGCCCTCATCTGGACTCAGCGTCACCCAGAACTGCTGGATTCTGCACTGAAGGCAACAACTTCCCCATGTGTCCTGTCATTTTAGTCTTAAAATATTTGCTGGGACGTGCATATGTTTTCGCTCCTTTAAAGATGAGGAGCCATCCATACTGGAAAAATTTCAAAACCCATTCTTTTTTTCTGGAAGGTTTTGAGCTTACTCTCCCTCACCTCAGCTAGACAACAACTGGCCATGAAGGTAGGCAGGCTGTCACACAGACGCCACGAGCATGGTTCACACTAGTGGAGATGCAGCTGTATGCACGACATCCCTAGAGAACAATACCTCTACAGCAGAGAACTTTTCTCAGTTTTTACAGGTTCCTGGTCCTCAGCTCCATAGGCCCACATTCTAAGCACTCATTTGATTCTTGTCAAGAATAATGTATTTTAAACCCTTTTCCTTTCCACTTATTTATTTAGCTGAGTGGCAAATCAAGCTTAAAAAGTCCATTAATGATAAAAATTACCTCTTTCAGAAGGGCAGTTGTTCAAACTGTCAGAACTTTTAGAGAGCATAAAAAACGTCTCACAAGAAGGTTTGCCGCGGGGGATTTTTGTAATTCAGGTCTGCGGAGGCAGCACACGTCTGGTGACAAGGCCCACCAGGCCAGCTCCCTTGTAACTCTGTGCAGTTCCAAAAGGAGCTGGGAAGTAGCACACTCTCTTTGGAAGGAGGAACGATGCCCAGATGGGCACTCACTTCTCTATTTGCCTTCATTTTCCCTCGCAGAATGTCCTTGCTAGACAGAACAGATTCCACACCTGAGAAAAGAAGCCACAAGCTCGGTCTGCTTCCTCTTTCCTGAAGATGGTCTTAGATGAGAATTTTCATTGTTCCTGGCTAGTGTTCAAGGAACAGGACCCTTATTCTGGGATGGAAGACAAAATGCCACGTCTCCACAGAAAACTACAAAAAATAACGACAAGGGTGGCTGTGCTCACTTGTAATGCCAGTGCTTGGGAGGTGGAGACAGGATTACCCCTAGGGCTCACTAGAGAGCCAGTCTAATTACCAAGCTTCAGGCTGTTGAGTGACCCTGTCTCAAAGGTGATTGGCCTTCCTAAGGTTGTCTTTTTGTCTGCACGCATACACAAACACACACACACCAGCGCATGTGCACACATAACTGGAAGCCACTGTTTTGTGCTATTGCCCCAGGAATTGCAACATTGGCCCCTGAAAGGATTCAGTTCAAGTGGTCTTTTCTAGCCTAATGTTAGAACTGACTAGGCTAGTGACATGGAGAACAAAAACACCAGAGGCAGCAGAGCAGTAGTGAGGGTAGTGATAGTCACTGTCGCTAGTCGTGACAGTGACGGAAGCCTGAGCTGCAAAGGTAGCAAGACTGCCAGTTGCTTGTCGCTGAAGAAGCAGCAGATGAACCATTGGTGTGCAGGCATCTCAGAGGGTCATGGAGGGAGAGCTGAGGCTTGAGGGGGAAGAAGGCTCTAAAAAACCAGAGAAGGGGAGCTGCCAGTCACCTCTAAAGCAGCTTGGCCCTAAGGCTAAGGAATAGCAACATCTAGGCCCACATAAGAGTTTAATACTGGGGCTGGAGAGGTGGCTGAGAGGTTAAGAGGACTGGCTGCTCTTTCAGAGGTCCTGAGTTCAATTCCCAGCAACCACATAGTGGCTCACAGCCATCTGTAGTGAGATCTGGTGCCCTCTTCAGGAGTGGAGGGATACATGTAGGCAGAACACTGTATACTGTATACACAATAAATATATTTTTAAAGAAAGGGAGGGAGGGAGGGAGGGAGGGAAGGAGGGAGGAAGAGGGAGAGAGAGAGAGAGAGAGAGAGAGAGAGAGAGAGAGAGTGAGTTTAACACCAAGGATCCTGATGCCAGAGCCTGACAGAGGATTGCAAGATACTTGCTGCTGGCCTGGCTAGCTACTGCCCAATACCTAGGGAACCAATGCGGTCACAGACCACTATTTTAAAAGCTTTTCCTTGCCTAGTCACAAATTCTATCTGGGCAGATCAGACTGATTGTAACAAACCCCTAGATAAACTATGAGGGTGGGTTTCCTGGGAACAGCTTTTCTTTTATTCCAAGTGTCTACACCGGAGCTGAGCAGCATGCTACGATGATTGGTTTTGCTTGCCAGTGTGACACAATGTGGAATTACCTGAAGAGAGTCTTGGGGGGGGGGGCTGTCTACATTAGTTGGCCTGTGAACTTAAACTGTTGATGACTGTCAATAAAACTGTTGATAATCGATGTGGGAAAACCCAGCCTGTAGTAGGGAGGCCCCATGTTCATTCCTGGCTGCTTAGTCCAGAAATAATCACACAGAAACCATATCAATTAAATCACTGCTTGGCCCATTAGCTCTAGCTTCTTATTGGCTAACTCTTACATATTAATTTAACCCATTTCTATTCCCCTGTGCATTGCCATGTGTCTGTGACTTACCAACTAAGTTCCAGCCTCTGGTCTCAGGCAGGGCTACATGGCTTCTCTCTGACTCCGCCCTTCTTTCTCCCAGCATTCAGTTCCGTCTTCCCTGCCTACCTAAGTTCTGCCCTGCTATAGGTCCAAAGCAGTTTCTTTATTCATTAATGGTAATCACAGCATACAGAGGAGACTCCCACATCACCCAGCCCACTGTGGGTGGTACCATTCCTTAGGCTAGGGGTCCTAAACTGTGTAAGAGTGGAAACATGCAGCCAGGAAAAAGACAAGTGAGCAGGCAAGGGTGCCTTTTTTTCTCTCTGCTTTTGGTTGTGCATGCGATGTGACTAGATGCTAGAACTTCCTGAATGTATTGCCCGCAATGATGGGCTGGGAGCTGGAATTGTAAGCCAAATAAACCTTTCCTCCTCTATGCTGTTATTTTTTTCTTTTGTCAGAATATTTTACAACAACAGCAGAGATGAAACTGGGACCCACACCTATTCAGGTTTTTTCCACGCTGAGGATGGAACTATGCCTGCTAGGCAATAACTGTATCAGGGAGCTACATCCCCACCCCTGCACCTGTTCTTTTTAAGATTCTTGGAAACCAAATGTAACACAGTGTTCTAAGAAGGAAAGGAAACATGCTGGAGAAAGCCACAGTATGTCTGTGTGAGTTCTGTCTTAGAGAAGTGGAGTCGCTTGTGGTTTTGGGGAAACCCATCCCTTGGTTACTTCTTTTTTAGATTTCCAACCTCAGACTATTCACAAATTCCATCTATGCCAATCTAAAACTCTCGAGGTCTTTGAAAAGTTCTCAGCCAAATATGATTTCTCTCCCCACTCCCCTTTTTAATCCAGATATCTTTGCTTGCAAGTGTTCATCGCAAAGAGTCATTGGTCTGGTTCAAAGTCTCTGGTTTCTGCTACTGCATTGATACTGGATCCTCACTGAACTCCTCTTGGTTATCCTGTTATTGCCCTGTGGAGATCATGAGGCTTTGGGTCCTTAGAATTGGTCCCTTCACACACTCCAGCAGATGACAGATGGGGTGGATATCGGGGTGGGCAACACGTAACCCTGGCTCTGGGCCTGGATAGTTGCAGGGTTGGCCAACCTGCCAGCTCTCCCTTGTCCTCACCACCAGGGTGAGCTCTCCTGCAATGCCCTGCCTAGTTCAACCCTTGCAGCAGGGAATGGGGCCAGTTCTGCCTTCACATCCTCAGGGTCTGCTTTCCCACACTTACACCTCAGAGCCAGCTCTAGTGTGTTGCCCAGGCGAGGTGCAGGGGCCACAGTCCTAAGTGCTGCAGTTAGTGAAGGCTAGGGACAGATCTCCCACTTGCTGCAGGTGGCAAGGGGTGGCAGAGAGGCCATGTGTTGTGTGCCCACACCACCATATGGCAGATAAGAGGTGGGACCATGTCTCCCAAGTTCATATTCTCAGGGCAGTTCACCCACAGTGCAGTCAATAGGGTCAGCTCTGCTGTACTGCCCAGATGAGGTACAGAGCCCATTTTTCTGAGCGCTTCAGCTGTCAAGGAGCAGGGCCAGCTCTCCCACCACCTCAGGCAAAGAGGGGCCAGGGGGCATCTCTCCCCTGCCCAGGCTGCCATATGACAAATGAGGGGCAGGAACAGATATCCCAGGCCCACATTTTTGGGCAGGCATACCCCAGCCCTGTCAATGGGGTCATCCCTGCTCTGCTACTGAAACGAGGTGCAGGGCCTGCTTTCCCAAGTGTTATAGCTGGTAAAGAAAGTTTACCAGCTCACCAACTGGAGGTGGTAAGGGCGGAGGGGGGGTGTTGATGGGCTTTTCTTTGGGCTGCCAGTTCACAAGGAAGACATGGAGACTGATTATTAACTGTGAAATCTTGTCCTTAGCTTAGGCATGTCCCATTAGGTATTATAACTTAAATTAAGCCATATCTTTTCATCTGCATGGCTTCTTTTATATGGCTCAGTTACCTTCAGTCTGTCTGTATTGTCCATTCTGCTTCCTCAACGTCTGGCTGACACCTCTGTCTTCTTCTTCCCAGAGCTTTATGCCCTCAGAAGTCCTGCCTAGCTAATGGTCATTCAGCTCTTAACTGAATCAATCACAGTGGCATATCTTCACACAATGCAAAGAAACATTCCACGACAAGGGAGGGCATCTTTCCCTCATCCCCACCACTACATCCCAGATGAGGGAGTGGGTACCAGCTATGCCCCTCCCAGCCCTCCAGGGTTGTCTCATTTATGCCCATTTACAGGGTCAACTCTCCTGTGGTGCCCACGCAAGGCACAGTTAGCATAATGATGTTAACCAAAACCTAAATGCTAGTCTTTGTGTGTTGGTGATAGAAGCTGGCTCTTAAAAATCTGGAATAGATGGTGATTCTTGTAAGCAGAAATGCTTCCTTTCTTTCAGCCACCTGCTTCACAGAGCTCTCAGCAGGTGCCAGCCACTAGGATGTCTCTTGTTAGTTTCTGCTTCAGCCAAAACTGAACAACTTACAGAGTAGAAGAAGAGGTCAGGAAGCATTTTAGGCCCTGTTCCTCATAGACACGATGGGGGCACTCCTTGTTGAGGAGACATCATCTCCATGCCTTCCTATTAGCCCCCGCTTCCTGCACTTTCTGGAAGTGTTTTAACGTGGCTTATCTAGACAGCAGTTGACACAGGCTGGTGATTCAATCCGGGCAGACAAAGCCAGCTCTAGAGGCTGATGGTCTCTTTAGTGTGTACGGCAGGGTTGTTACTCACTCCTTCTGTGATACTAAAAAATAGCTGGGAAATAAACACAGACATGCGATTTGTCAGAAGCAGGCTCTGAGGTCCATTTATTTCCTTTACAGTATGAGGTGGGTAAACATGACTTGATGATATAATGGCATATCTTTCCAGATAATCAGCCTCATCCTACCTCCTCAGCAGAGCTCTGAGTTCTCTGTGTGAGGTAGATGACAATTCCTATGGCCATGAGGTAAATGTCCAGGCCTCCTATCCATATACCCTGACGTCAACAAGTCCTAAGTCAACAAGGGGACTTTGCATCACTGGGAGTCTTCTGGCTGTTCTCGTTTCCATCCCATATCGTCTTTCTATGGAAGAATTATACAGTCCAAGAGAAGGCTGGATACTCTAGCCAGGGGCTTCTAGACATATCATTGATCTACCGTCTGTGGCATGCACCCCTTCCCTTCCCACTACTCCCCCACCCTCCCATTTCCGGGTCAATCCACCTCTGTAGGAGAGGCAGGGAGGATAGGAGGAAGCAGCCTCGGCTGCAAGAGGTTGGATGAGTTTAACTATGGGGAAATATCTAGAGTGTCGAAGTCCATGTCACCACGGTCTAAGCTTTGTCCTTGCAGGCAACATGCAAGGGTGACTTTGAAACATCGCCTTCCGTAAAGCTAAACCCACAGAGACAGAAAGCAGAACAGCAGTGGCCAGAGGTGATGAGCTAGAAGGGGCGGGAGTTATCAAAGGAGGACCGTGTTTCAGGTTTGCAATAGGAAGAGAACTCTAGCGATGTACGCTGGTCATGGGTGCACAACAGAACACACGCACTTAGTGCCACAAAGCTGTGTGGTTAAACGTAAATGAAGACTGGGGTTGACATTTACTAGTAGAATTCTCACCCAAAATGTTCAAGACCCCGTGGTTTTAAAAAATGGCGACAAAAATCCTTCTACCTGGGTTCTCTGGGGTTGCACAGTTCCTGTTTGATCATTTGTTTACCTTTTAGTATCATTGACTTGAAAGATCCCGGCAGGTTATCAAGGAGAATTCAGCCCACGGTATTTTACCCCATGAGGTGATTGCTCTCAGAACAGCTTCTCTGAGTGAGAGGAAGAGTGATCACCCTGCAGGTGGCTGTCCTTGGCTCCCTGGGCACCGGCCTGCTGCCAGGAGGCTGTAGGGATGCAGCCATCCAGCCTCCACGGAGGGGCTTGCTGTTGCAGGCAGAGGACGGCCTTAGTTCAGTCCTGCAGCAAGGCATCAGGAAGCCGATGTGATGGCGTGTGGAAGCGCTGTGACTTTGTCCATTCATCCACTCTTTGTTCATTGCGGCTTTGGGGATCGAACCCGAGGTTTTGTGAATGCTAGGTCGTTGTTCAACCACTGATACATATTATTCAGTTCCCCTTCATATATAGTTATATGAATGACAGGGAATCACTACTTTGCCCAGGTTGGCCTTGAACTTATGATCCTGCTGCCTCAGCCTCTGAGTGGCTGGGACCACAAGCCTTTGCCATCAGACTTATTCCATTTCAGGCACTATTCTATCCACTCTGATAAAAATCATAGCTTGTCGCGAGTGCCTCTACCAGCAAGGATGATGTGACACCGGAGCTCTTCTTGCAAGTAGTTTTATTCAGGACCTTTTTTACAATTGTATCTCTCTCTCTCTTCTCTTCCCAGGCAAGCCTCTCCCAGTCCTTAAGTAGGCCTGGGCCACCAACCCTGGATAGCCACGTGGGCACCGTCCATTGGTCCACGCATACGCAAACCGCTTGCGATCATCGGGTGATGATCGCCAAGAGTCCGGTCTTAGCCAAATAAGGAATTGTTTATCAGAGAGCGCTCACTTTCGGGATCTTGGAGGGTGGAAGCCAGCACCATCTTTTAGGCGTGGCTCCACGCAGCCCTCTGCAATAGCTCAGCTTTCCAATGTTGGGTTCTTAATTCTCTACAAGGGCAAGGGAAAAAAATGGGAAAAGAAAGAAAACATTATTCATTGACCTTCCATACCCCTATAGTACACACACCCACACTCACACACACACACACACACACACACACACACACACACACACACACACACACACCCCAAAATTCCTAATAGATTACAAAATGAAGGCAGCACTACTTACCTTATTAACTTTCATCCTGAATTCTGGAAAATGCCATAAATATGGAACTTGAGAAAAGAAGACTAGATTTTTTTTTAAAAAAAAAAAAAAAGCAACAAAACGCATAACCTAAAATTAAGACAGTCAGATGCTGTCATGCTTAGAGGTTAGAGCTAACAGAAATCAAGCAAAAATGGGCAAGATTAGCCATCTGCAGAAAGCAGCCCAGGAAATAAGCCACCGATGAGTCACGAGCATATTGCGTGCAATTGGAGGGTGCTTTCTAAGTCTCACCAAGGGGTCTCATGTGCGCCCCCGAAAGGGAAGCCATCAATTTAAATTGTAAGTAGCGGAAGATTCATAGTAATTTAAGAAATTGCAAACTGTCCCCAGGAGATGATAGAGGTGTAGGGTGACAGATAAAGAGTATGGGAAATGAACAGTATAGTAAAAATTTGTCAGTGTGTCCTTTTCGTCTCTAGGTGAAAAATAACAGCACGTTTCGAAAAGCAGGAGAGCTTAGAAACAGTCTGCGGACGAGAAGAGAAGGTTGTCTTATTCCTCCGTCACTAATCTATGCTTTTATTCTGTAGTCATTTGATAATATCTTTATATGACTGCCAAAGGCCAAACCCTACCTGAGGGCCCAGTGGTTGCACCTAGTCATTCTGTTAGAATTCCCAGCCTTATTAACTAAGGGGTCTGTAAGTTTCCAAACCACGCTCAGAGAGTCGGAGCAAGAGAATGTGTGCTCTAGAGGCTGCAGCAACAGAATGACATTCTGTTTGCAACACTTATTCAGTGTGTCTGCCCTCTTTCAAGTCCAAGCATATCAAGCCACTGGGCAGGACAAGGCAGTTGTTTCTTTGTTTTGTTTTCTTTTTTGCTATTTGTTTATTTTCAGTCTCAAGATGATATCGATTTCCTCTCTGTTCAGAATGAAAATCTTAACAACATTCATTTACTGTGCTATCTACAACATGCAGCGATATTCTGCCAGGGCGTGAGTGTGTTCCACGGGGCTCATGTGTTGGAAATTTTATACTCCAACTCCACAGAATTGAGAGGAGGGATCTTTAAGAGGCGATTAGGCTAATGGGCTTTGTCCTTAGGAATGCTTAATGCTATTACTGTTATGGGTGTGGGCTCATTGTCACTGAAGACATCTGTTGGTGGTGAGCGGGGCCTTTCCCAGCTCTCAGTACACGCTGTTTTACCTGCCCCCTTTCTGACAAAGCACACTGAACAAGGAGGCCGTTGATAAGATGACAGCCCCTCCGTCTCCAGCCTCCGCAGCTGGGATTTCTTGGCAGTTCACAGTCTTCGGGGACAGTGAGAGGCTAGGTGAAGGTGCTGGTCACCGAGGCTGGGTTCAATCTCAAGGGCTTAGACAGTAGAAGGGAAGAACCAAGGCCCTCAAGCTGTCCTCTGGCCTTCAGGTGTGCACTACGGCACAGGGGTGCCCATGCACAAACATGGAAAATAAATGAAGGAATTTAATTTAAAAAATCAACTATGCAGTCTAAGATGTTTTGCCAGAGCAGCCCAGAATGGATCCAGATGCAGCCTAAGTTCATCTAAAAACTGTTGTTGTTTTTGGATTTATTTATTTCCATCGTTTCTTCTCTCTACATCAGGTGGCTGTCAGGTCACCAGAGTCAGGTACTGACAAAGGATGTCCAAGTCCCAATCCCGCTGATGACCCAGGCTCGTTCCTTTTTTCTCCCAAGTCACTCCTTCGTATTTGGAATCCTTCTCCCCGGCGAGAGAGACACACCCAGGAGGGGACATGCACAGTGAACCTTCCCAGTCCCTGACCAAAAGCTCAGTCAGTGTTCAAAAGGTTTGCTTGCGAGGTGATGTTAAGAGGCAGAAACATTTCCCCTAGTGTCCTCTGGGGTGGAGTGGCAGGAAGTGTCCACTGTCTCCCACAGTCCTTTGGTTGGGACCAGTGTTCTCTAAGAGAAGGGCCTCCCAGCTCTTCTCCTGACTTCTCACGAGGAGCATTCTGTGGGGACAGTACCCACCCACCTCTGACTAAGGGTCCGGTACCATATGTCTATTCGGGAGGTTTGGCCTTGGGAGTCGTCAGCTTCCACAGGGCAGAAGGCTGGAGCACGGATGTCGACCCCACCTTTCTTCTTCTCTGTGCCACCCAACACGATGGAGTTCAAAACCCAAAGAAACCACTGTCAGACAGGCTCCTTTTCCTAGATGTCTGACGGTGGTTTCTAGACTATGTTTCCTTCAGGAAACAAAACCAAGACCCAACACTAGGAATTGAAATCAGTTCTGAAACAGTTGTGGGTTCTGCCTATGTCACTGCTATCTATCCAAGGCGGGCCTTTAAAATGTGTGTCTGTTACCCCATCTGACCGAAATAGCGTCTCAATAAGCCCTGTGTCCATCTTCCATAATGTGGCCAATTTAATCTTGCTAAATACCTGGTTTAACAAACCATTAGATGGCTCCCTGTTGCTTTCAGAATGAATTCCAACATCCTTCTCCCTGAGGCATCAAGGAAGGCCCTGCCCCATCTGCTGCACAACTACTTTTTAATAGTTCACCTTCTGCCGCCTTCAGCAGGAGCTGGCATGCGCCTTCCACCCTTCCTATGGCTCTGTGCAGCATCTTCTTTAAGCCTGTTTTCCACGTCTAACTTACTCTCCCTGCTTTACCATAGCTCACCTCCATCATTCAATGTTTGCAATTATCCATTTTTGTGTTCCTAACTCATAAAAAAAAGTAACCGTGAGTTTTCGGGATGGATGGTGAGATGAAGAGAGAATAAGCTCAAGATAGGACTTCAAGGAGAAGCTTCCTGAAAATTAGCCATAAAACAGAGAGGAGACTTTTTATATGTTAGTATTTTTCTTTCGTTTATGCATATATGCTTGTGTCTGTATGTGGGTTTGCATATGTGTGTGCAGTGTTCACCTTGTCCAGAAGAGGGCGCTAGATACCCTGGAACCAGAGTTACATGTGGTATGGATGTGGGGGCCCTGGGAATTGAAGTTGGGTGCCAGGGTTAGAAGGTGCTCTCAAGCACTGAGCCGTCTATTCGGTCTAATAGACAAGACACAGACACAAAGGAAGAGCAAAGGGAGGGACGCGACATCTACAAGACAGACCATCTGTGCCATAGCTTAAAGACCACGGGAAACTTCTGGCTGTGTGGCGCCACCTTTCTTAATGACGTCACACGCACAGCTGGGGTCTGGAGCTGAGCCTGGCTCCTCTATGAAGCTAAGCCTTAAGTCTTTCTCACTTCCACCGTTTTGGAAGTTAAATATTGAGAGTGATAGGCATGCAAATGCCAAGAGGGGATGGTGACAGCTACAGATCCCTGACAAGTAGTTAGAAGCAAGCAAGAGAGACCATCTTGAGCCGCTATGAGGACAGCTGGAGCTCCTGATACACGGAACTGAAACAAGAGAAAAGCTGTGGCTTCAGAGCACACGGAGGATTCTTTAAACACGGGAGTATGTGCTCTGATTTTCAGCACATTCCCTGATCCTGGGGGCCACTTCCGAAGCGCCAAGTTTTCTAGGCAGGACCTCAAACTTCCATTGCCAACTTGAAAACCCAATGTGTCTTCCCACGGGTAAACATAAATGATATTTCAATATAGTCCAATTGTTTTCAGATGAGTCTGAGCAAGCTTTTAATTACGTAGATTTTATGGGAGTGGTGTTGTGAGAACCCTGATTTTTTTCCCTTATTATTTCTAAGTGGAAACGTGTTTTAAGTGGCAAGCTGCTAACTTAGATGTAAACTTCTAGACCCATCGGTTTGTCATTCCATAGCCGCCTATATTGCTCTTGTAATAGCTGCAGAGCCTAGGAGAAAGCAGTGCTTAAAGAAAGAGGTTTTAGAGATCCTGATGAGATCAAAGGAATGTATGCAAATACTTGCCCCGGTGTTCACTGGGTAATGTGAGTCACGCCTTGTGTGCAAGACAGGAAATTCTCCCAAGCAGAAAGCAGCCACTAAGCCCTGAAAGTGGTGAGTATCGCCTCACCAGAACAGAGGTGACAGGCACATGACGTCATCTTCTCACTTCGTAAGTTGCACGTTGGACAAACAAGATTATTCCAGAAAACTATCTAAGAGAGATTCGGAATAAACTGGACTTAAGAGTTCTGTGAGTCTTTGGGAGATAGTAAGATGACACGTTGCTCTCTAAAATCACCCCGGATTCATCTGCTCTTCCAATACTTCTATTTCATTTCACTTGTCCATCCAGTGAATTACCCCCTATCACTGCTGCAACCCATGCTCAGCAGATGAAACAGCACTTTCTGTCAGTCATATTCAGAAGCGTGAGCAGGTGTCAAGGTGTCGGGACACTGGGCTCTTTGTTGGAGCTTGCAAAGAATCCACTGGAAGTTCATGCAGGCGTTTGGAATGTTCCAGGCCCTTCCCAGGACATGATTAAGGTCTTCGTGTCCCTGCTGGCTGCCTGTGTGGGCTCTGAGGAGCTAGTCCTCGCATGAGGAGCCTACAGCAGAACACTGGCCCTTCTCACACTTGCAATCTCAGCAGCCTTCCGTTTGACAAATGGTTGGGGATCCAGTCCTATCTTAAGGCAGAGTTAAGGTCTATAACTCAATCATATCTACAAAGACCCTTTTATCCCTTGATTGATCCCTAATCACAGACTCAGGCCATCTCCCGCTTAGAAAATATTCATTGTTTTTACAGAAAAAATGAAAAGCCCAAATTGTATCAAAACAAAAACTGATCATTAGCCTTGATAAACTCTCACCAAGCAGAACACTGCTGGTCATGTGGTTCACCCGTCACCTGGTTTTCAAACAAAATCAGCTCAAACCTTCCACTTTGGTACAGTATATTTTTATTATAGAGTCGCGAATGGTATAGAAATCACATGTAAATACTTAGCAGGGATCAAACTAGACAACTAATTTATTGCTAAATGGTCTCAGCTTCAGGGAGTGAGAATTCTTAGGGGCAAATTGTGACATTTCGGCAGGGTGATGTGGCAGCATATAGGGAAGCCCTAAAATATTCACGTTCTTTGACACATAAATTGCCCTTCTAAGAATTTCTCTTAAAGAAATAATCATGGAAATGGTTTAAACTTTCATTACAAAGCTCTTCCAGACAGCGTAACATTTGACAGTGAAAGATTAATGCTGTCTAAATATCCAATAAGAGAATGGTTAAATAAATTATATATACGTCATTCACACAATGAAGTGAGATTTAGGAGTCTGACTTCAGAGGGGACCTGGGTCCCCAAGAGAGTGTTGAACCTGGGCAATGACAGATCTGAGTTTCTCCATGGCTGATGAACTGGGGGATCCAAGCCAAGCCCCCAGGGGTTCAGCAGCTAGCAGAGAACACCATGGCACAGATTTGTTGAAAGACTTTAGGCTACAAGAGGTTTCCAGGACCTGAGAGCAGCGCAAGCAACATACACAAGATTCCTGAATAGCCAGATTCGTAAGAGCACATGCTTGGCATTCCTGCCCATATCAAACACCGAGAAACAAGCAGGTAGGAGATGGAATCCATGGAAATTCACTTCCAGATGTGAACATAGGGAAGGTGAAAAATCACAAATGGACTAGAATTTGTTCTTGCTAACAGTTGACAGAGAAATTGACTGACAGATAAAGATCACATTTCGTGCTTGGCGTTTGTATGTTTGAGCACAAGAGGCTCCTGAGTTGGAGGACTGATTCAAAGCCTGTATTAGTGTTTGGAGTGGTGGTATTACTGGGCGAAACTGTCCCCTTAATATCCTCAAGGGAGAGAATTCAGCTAAGGCATAGTTGGTTGAAGCAGAAGTTTATCTAGTAATATAAAATAAAGCAAAGGAAAGCGAATCGTCTGTGAGAGAAAAAAATAGATCTCTCTCTTTCTTCTCTCTTCTCTTCTCTCTCTCTCTCTCTCTCTCTCTCTCTCTCTCTCTCTCTCTCTCTCTCTCTCTGTGTGTGTCTCAGGTAGCAGCTGATTGGTCTCTGTTGTGGATATTATGAAGTGAATGGCATAGTCATAAGGGTAAGGTGATCGTGTTTTGCGTCCCATATCATGGTGGGTTAGATTTTCCTTTTAGAGTCTTTCTTTCCATGCTCCTCTTGAAAAGTCCACAGAGGGAAGAGGGGTTAAAAACCACAGAGGCTGCTATAATGAAGCCATAATCTTTTGGGAAACGGAACTTTCACGGGTGCACACACACCTGGAAAAGTGCCCCAGTGCCCTAGTTTCTGACGTAGGAAGAAGAGCCTAACTCCAGCTCCACATGTGTCAAAGCACCAAGGGGCATCTGGCCACTAAGAGCGACAGCCACCAGGACACAGCTGCAGTTCCCCTTGTTTTTCTCGTGTTTGATTTCCTCCCTACCCAGTCTCAGCAGAGTTTAGTGTAAGGCTAGCAGGCTGCTGGGGATGAGTTACTGCAGTGGATATTGGGTTCCTGGACCCACCATGACCACCCCAAGGCAAGCAGCTTTTCTCCATGTGCTCCCAACCACAATTTTCTGCCATGCCATACGTTAAAAAAAAGCAATGGAGCCAATCCGACTTGGATTAACACCTCTGAATCCATGAGCCAAAAGGAACTCTTCCTCCTTTCTGTTTATTATCAGCTCCTTTGTGTGGTGATAGAAATCTGATTGATGTATTGCCTGTCTGCCATGTCTACATATGATATGAGTAGACTAAATGTTCTATAAAAGTGTCTCCCTAGATTTGACCATTTCGTGCATAACTTTATCCTATGAGATGTACTGTAATTTCTATTTGTTAGAAAGTGGCGGCATGTTCCAACATTTGAACGGCCAAAGCAAGGTGATCACAATATTGAGACCATTTTGGGCTTCATTGCAAGATCCTACCTCAAAAATGATAGATAGATAGATAGATAGATTAATAGATTAATAGATCGATAGATAGATGATAGATCAATAGATAGATGATAGATGTTAGATAGACTGGAACAGTTAGGAATCTCATGTATAAGAAACACTGTGGCTCTGTATAAATGCTTAGTATAATGCAGACACTAAACAGCTACCTTGTCCAGTAGAGTCCCCTGGGAAGTCAGTGGTGTAATTGTGTTCAGCAACTGAAGAACATGCAGTCTGATATCCAGGGTAAATCCCTGAGCTTGTGCGTGGGATCTTCTCCATCTGTGCTTGGTTGGGAACCCCACCTTTCTGGACTCTGTGTCCCATATTCAGGGTAGCTCATCCCCCTCAGCCCTTGCCATTGTATCTGGAGACACCCACACAGACACACCAGCGAATGTGCTTGCGTCAATTACTCTTCTCATTGCTGTGACTGATACTTGACGAGATGTGGCTTTACGGGAGAAGGATTGAGTTGGTTTACAGTTGGAGTGGACACAGTCACAATGTACCAGCAGGAAGTTAACAGGAAGTGGAGCTGAAATATTAAAATTCGAAGACCACTCTCAGTGACCCCTTTCTTCTAGGAGGTTTCATGGGTTCCACAAAGATCCAAAACAGGGCCTCCAGCTGGGAACCAAGTGTTCAAATATGGGCGAGTGGGGGGTGGGATAGTTTGTATTCAAATTGCATCATTGCTGTGCTAACTTTCTAATTATATCAACTCCCAAGTTAGTTCATTCTTCCATTTATTTTATTATTATTATTATTCACTTCTGCCCCTCTGTCTACTGTAGTCTTCCTTCCACATGCTTTGAATTTAGTTCTCTCCTTTCCCTCTTGGTTTCTTAAGGTAGACATTTAGCTTCCTGATTTAAGACCTTATTTTGTTTTAATTATGTATGTTTATAGCTACATTTCCCTGGAAGCACAGTTTCTCCTGCCTGCCATAAGTTTTTAATGCTATGATTTAATTCTCTTTCAACTAAAAATATTTTCTAATTTCCCATATGATTCCCTTTGTGGTCCATTGGTCATTCATGACTGTGTAATTTTCACATATTTGTGATTTCCTTTTGTTACTGGTTTTGCATGTAATTCCACAGAAATTGGAAAACATAATATGTATTATTTCAATACTGCTACACTTGTCAAGGCTTGTTTTATGGTTTAATGCATGACCTAGTTGATAAAATGTTGCTGTCAACTTGAGAAGGTGTGCCTTGCCTTAACCGAATGGGATGTCCTGCCAATGCCTGTTACGTCTAGAAAATCATGCAATATTGCTCAATTTCTTTATTAATCTTTGGTCTAATTGGTCTATGTTATTAAATATTTGACACAAAGATGATTATTATATTTTATTTTATTATATTTTATTTATTATTATCATTAATGATTATTATTATTATTATTATACTTAACTACCATTCTCATAAATTCTGTCAGTTGATTCATGCTATTTTGGTTCTTTGGTTTGGATACTATTTATAATTCCTATATCTTTCTGATATCACAAAACAAATTGCTTTCTTTTAACAATTCTAACATACTTTTTCTGAACACGGGTGTGGTATGTTTGCATGTGTGCATCCTTGGAATATGTATGTGCAAATGGATGCACATACATGCATATGTATGGAGAACTTAGCTTTTGAACACAGAATTTGCCAGGTTGGCTAGTCTGAAAGCCAGATTGCTCCAGGAATCCCAGCTCTGCTTCCTGTACGTGGTGATTACCGAAAATCTTCCGTGTCCAGCATCATTTGGGGCTGGGGATCCAAACTTGAGTCCTCACTCTTGACAGCAAGCATGTTGCCCATGAAATCAGGTCTCCAGCCTCCTGCAACAGTTTTTAAAGAGCACTTTCTTAGTTTTGGGTGTAGTTGGAGACACACCAACATTCTTTTCATTGCTGCTTTTCTGGAAAATCTTTCTTATTAATTCTGTCTGCTTATAATGAATCTAAAATTCTGAGCTGGGCATGATGATGCATGCTTGTAATCCCAGCATTTAGGCACCTGAAACGAGGTGTCTGAAAGTCTACAGTCAGCCCAAGCTACATAGCACCCCACATCACAGTAAGAATAACAAGTTATTTTTACATAAAGTGTGTCTGTTGAGTGGCTTAGATCATGGGTTTTATCTCTTTTGCCAGTCCCTACATTTCACTCAACAGTTTAATCTTTTTCTTCACTTACTACAATCATTAAAGTCCTGCCGTTTTTTTCTACCCGTTGTCCTAAGTTTTTGTCCCTGTCATGTATTACATTGATGGCATGCTTTTCTGTGTATTTTAACTTTTTTCCTCTGTAGTTGCTCAGAACGTTAGAACTAGAACTTAGAACAACCTACTTAGTTACTGTGAACTCATTTCCAGTAGACTATGTCACCTGTTCCAGTGCGTTCCATTCCCTTGTCTTCGTTTGTGCTAGGACGGCCACACGAATTATCTGTAAACCTTGTCACCTAGCAACCAGTCTGCAAGGGTTGTTGTGTGCTCTGAACATTCACATCCTCCTTTATGTGTTCACATAGCTGGTTACTTCCAGTTATGCTCATTCTGACTTCTATACATCAGAGCATGACTTTCTGCTCCTCTTTTCGGCTCACAACTCCAGCCAACACAACGCCGGCCCATTCCTCCGTCACACAAGTCTCTGTAGCTCCGTTCATTTTAGTTCTCTCTCTCTCTTTCCCTTGGGCTGTGGAATCTCCATGGACGAAGTTGAAAATTTGCTGACTCTTTTTATTCTGGTAGTTCAAACATGCACTGCTGAGCTGCTCTCACGAGTGTCCTCGCTCCACCTTCTCTAGTTCCCGAGTACAGGTCTCGCTAACTCTCTCTGTTGTGAGCATGTGTGTATGTGTGTCTGTCTATGCCCATCTATGCATTTGTGTTTCCTTTGCTGGCATTTTCTAGTTATTAAGATGTAATTGTCCTTCTCCTTCTCAGTTATTTATAGAAAGTATCTCTCAGTTCTGTGAACATCGCTCTTACTAATTTAGAGGCTTTGTCTCATCCCAGTGGCATCTAGGACTCCTCCAGAACCGCCCCCCCCTCCTGTTTGTTTTATTTCTGCACATAGCTACTAGGGTTAGCTAGTTTATTTCTGTGTATTTCTGGGTCTTGCGGATTTCTAAAAACTGCGAATTTGGGTAATATAATGTGATAACTCTAGAAATGAGATTATCACCCTCACTGGGGTTTAACTTTTGCTGAGAAGTTGTTTTGCTTTGCTGGACTTCCCTGGACTAACTCTGTAAGGTCTTTATTCCTTTTTTAATGAGCAGCCATTGAAATCTGCCTGATTAGTATAATGCTAAGAAAATGTTGCCCAGAGCATTTCTTCAGTGGTTTGAACGAGTAAGCCAATCACCTTGTGCTAATGATCTCTGCCTAGGTATGGTGCATACTTATAAGATGCTCCCGTGTGGCCTGGCCTGTGTGCAATGTCTATACACCAACTAAAGTTTCTAATGAATATGGGGGGTGGGGAACTGCCTTGTCATACACATTCCGCTAGTCTAGGATCTCAAGACCAGTCAGGGTGAGAGACTGACATCCTTCCTGGACACACACACACACACACCAGTGCCCTGTCTTGTGCATTACCTCCGGAACCTTCAGAGTTAAAGAAAACTTTCCAAAGCTGCATAACAAATTGCGTTCCTTAAATTCACCTTTTAAATTTCTGGCCTGGCTTTTGTTCATGACAACTGCAGTACAGCCACTGATAGAGGTGACGCCAAACAATGCTACTGATATTTTTTAAAGATTTGTTTATTATGTATACAACATTCTGCCTCCATGTATGCCCACACGCCAGAGTAGGGTGCCAGATCTCATTACAGATGGTTGTGAGCCACCATGTGGTTGCTGGGAATTGAATTCAGGACCTTTGGAAGAGCAGCCAGTGCTCTTAACCACTGAGCCATCTCTCCAGCCCAATTTTTTTTTAATACATTGCAGTCAAATCATAACTGCCTTGTGAAGAAGAACAGAGCCTAGCCAAATAGTGACCAAGTGATAGAGCAAGGTCAAGCCCCGTCTTTCTCCTCCAATGGCTTTAAAGTTATTAGTGTTCTAAAGTGGGAGGATGAATGAATGGGGCTCGGTACAGTGGAGAAGACTCACATCTTACGCTTCTTATTAAAGGTCTGTGGGTTCTGTTGATTCCACAGGACTAAAGGGAAGGAACCATTTCAGTAAGTTCTCCATTGTTCTTCCTGCTTTCATAGAGGTGTGTGAGTCCGTTCATGATCATCCCAGACGGCCACTCCCATGTCTCGCTGCATCCAGTGGCTTTCTGTTTTAAGGCTGTCTGGGGTTTGCTTTCACCATGCGCAGACATGGAAATGATGTCACAAAGGAAGACCTGGACCCTTGGAAAGAAGGCAGGCTGTTACACTGAGTAGGACGTCAGCCAGGGGGCAGGGTGGGTAAGGGAAGCACATGGCATTCATCTCTACTATGAACTCCAAAGAAAGCAAGTGGTCAGGTGGGCAGGGGAAGCCAGGATCAGCTAGCTGGGGTAATTCCAGAGTTCCTTATTATCCTGATTTTTTCCTAGTTCCTGGTGCTAGGGACCTAGAGCAGGGGCAGAACAAGATAGACTATGATAGGCTTATGAAGCAGGTGATCTAGGACATGGACTATTGGTTGGTTTGCATGGAGAACATATTGTTTTCAAGTGAATGACTTTCTGTTTCTAGAAACTGGCCGGCCCTGGGAGGGTCAGCAAGTCTCTGGTGTACCCAAGTGTGAAAACCTTGTGATTAAAATGTCATGTCTACTATACTGTAATATCCGTGTCACTATTAAGAAATACGAGTAGGCACCTAACCCTAGAAATGTCCCATAGTGCCTCTTGGGTCCTAGGCCATCCCCAAGGAGTAGTCAGGGCACAGATCTTTTTGGTCTGAGTCCCCTGGCTTGTTTCTTCTGCTGCACAATTCTCCCCTCAACTGTCTCTGGAGCGTCATTCTTCTCTCATCCCAGCTCTTCCTCCCGGGTGAGCGTTCACAGCACTCAGGGGTGGGGAGCGTCACCTGAAATCTTGCCATTTGTGCCCTCTATGTCTCTCTAATGTAACTTAAATAGCCCTGTCCATTCTTTAATGCCTGCTTCAGTTGCCAGCTTTTGATTTTCATATTAATTCTGCCCTCTAGTGATTTATGCCTCCTCTGTCTGTTGCTGCTGTTGTTCATTTGGCTTGGTCAATCCTGTCTTCTCCCCGGTATTCATAAGTACGTATGGGTCTTCAGTTAGAAAGCTCATCTTCAGCCAAAGCTCATCTTAAGCCAGGAAGTAATATTTGTATCCATACTGTGAATTAAAAAAGAAAGAAGGAAATGGACATCTCCATTCAGTAGCAAAAGGAACCGGATGACTTATCTTTCGATTTCAAAATCTGAACAAAATTAAAGCCCCCCCCCCACTGAAAAAGTTTCATAATTAAAAAAAAAATCAGTCCAGGAAATGAGGTTGACATCTAGGTGTGCCCACCATGAAGAAAGTTAGCCAAGCCAAAACCCACACAGAAGAGACGAGAGGAAAGGAAGGGAAAGAACTAACGATGAGAAAGAACTAACAGGTGCAGATGTCGGGGTTCCCTGTCTCCATACCTGTGCAGACCCTGAAGATGTACCCATGAAGGAGACACCAAGCCAGAACTGGAAGAATCCATACAAGCTCTTGCTTCCTTCTCAGCAAGAAACAAAGATACATTGGTACCAATGGTGTAATTCTGAACCTACTTCAGCAACGATGAACATGAACGACGTTCACAAAAGAAAGCTTCTGACAGAGGATGTCTTTGATGGATGTGGTAGACTCAAAAGCCAAGCTGAATCCCTTAATATTTAAAGTGAATAAAGATGTCGCTTTGGCACTGTGGCCACACTTGGGGATTTTTCTTCATTCTGCTTCTGACAGCGTATGAGGGCGCTGGTTTGTAGTTCTGATGGAGGACAAGGAACAGATTCTGAGTTGGGGCGTAAAGGCTGCATGAACACTGTACGGAATCGCCAGGCTGGGTTAAAATTCCGTGCCACGCTCTTCAAGCCTGGGACTTTTAGGTTTGATTAAAAAGATCACAGAGAATGAGTTGCTTAGAACCCTTCCTGAGGGGTTTGCTGGCTTTAGAGACCTCGTTGATGAAACAAGAAAGATTAACTACACTCCTTTTCAGATATGTGAACTGGCTGACTTTGTGTAAGTGATGAGGCCTGGATTTGTTTACATAGATTAGTGATTAGATTTCTTGAATGAAGACAGCTGAAGAATGACAGGTACGCACTACGCATACTCTGTGCATAGTATTTTTATGAGAATAACTATAAAAACATACCTATCATGGATGATGTTTGGAGATACAATGGGACAAAATATGGGAAGCATCAAATAATCTTTACTACTAAGACAAGGTAGAATTTGTAACATTTGAACTTCGAATGAGATTAATACATTTACTATAACTGTTTTTCATATCATGGTAGAATAGAAAATAAATATTTGCTACATGGGAGCCCCTGTGACAATCAATGGTGTCACCTCTGCCCATTCCCTGTGCAGAGCGGAGGAGGTTTCCAGAGATGGGGATATGAGCATGATTACTTTAGAGGCGACACAGGATAAAATCTATATGAACTAAAAATTTTAAGTAGCAGAGATCGGTTCCCGTCTGTGCCTCACTACTGACTGATCCTGCCCCTGCCGTCATGGGTTTGGATCCCAAGGACACATCCTTCTTTTAAGAGGCAGCAGTATGCCTACCCAGCTAAGGAGACTACATACTTAAGAGGACCCCTGCACAAGGCTGCCAGTCGCTGGTGCATCACACATTCACTAGCAATGGACTCAGGTATTAGAAGTGCCGTGCCCTTTAATCCCAGCACTTGGGAGGCAGAGGCAGGCGGATCTCTGTGAGTTCGAGACCAGCCTGGTCTACAGAGCTAGTTCCAGGACAGGCTCCAAAGCCACAGAGAAACCCTGTCTCGAAAAACCAAAAAAACAAAACAAAACAAAAAAAAAGAAGTGCCGTGCCGACTCCAGCAGTGCCAAATTTCACAGCTATCTACTGTGCTTTCTACTTCACCTTCTTTTTGTCATCCCAAAGGAGTTTTGATCTTTTACTATCTTATTAGAGGCATTTTTACATATGTGTGTGTGTGTGTGTGTGTGTGTGTGTGTATGTTTTTTTTCCGAGGCAGAGTTTCTCTGTAGTGCTGCAGGAAGGTTTACAGATAGTAGCTACCCGCCTACTGGGGCGTGGCCTCATAGACTATTTACCAGGATGCGGAAGTGCGTCTGGCCCCTTCTCTCTTCTCCCTGGTACCCGTCTTGCTGGTTCGGTTTGGTTTGGATCTCATCTTCATCCATCGTTCAAGCAGAGAATCCTGATTTGTAAGCTTTACCCCTTAATAAATGCCTGTCTATTTCTTAGTTCTGAGCTAGTGTGGGATTCCTTTTTAAGCGTCCGATCTCACAACCATCACTGTAGCTTTGGAGCCTGTTCTGGAACTAGCTCTTGTAGACCAGGTTAGCTTCAAACTCACAGAGATCCGCCTGCCTCTGCCTCCAGAGTGCTGGGATTAAAGGCGCGTGCAACCACCGCCCGGCCTAGAGGCATATTTTATAGCACTTCCGGAGACAAACTAATTGTGACTATTCTCCCCCCTCCTATGTACGATTCACCGTGAATTCTACACACTTGTGATTAGATTCTGAATATTCCTACCTCCGCATTATAATCGCAAAGCATTTGAAGGACCTTCCCCTAAGTCTGCACGTGGTCATCAGAAGGGATATCAGCCTCTCAGAAAAGCCAAGGGAAAGTGTTAAGTTAATGCTCTCTAACCAGCATCGTTCTCCGTTCCCACTATGTAAGCTTTGGGTAAGGCCTGAAACTGAGTAAAAAGTTGGCTTATCGCACAGCTTATGAAAATAAATAAATAAATGAATGGTGGACATTTTCAAGAGCCTCCTTTGCTGGCAACTGCATTTTTCTGTAAGGACGTGAATCTTAAATTAAATGGGTTTCTGCAGGGAGACACGTCCAGGTTTCATCTACTATAAAACGACTCTGGGCTGTTTATTCACAATTACGAATTGTTTAAAAGTTTCCTTTAACAATTTTAATCTAAATGTTTCTATCACAAATACGAAATTTAAGTAGAACATATTAAAGACATTTGCCTAGAAAAACAAAAAAAGAAAAATTATTCATAATCCAATTATAGTTCTGATTTAGCATCCTGACATGCCTATTTCCAGAATGCAGGGCACTAAATAGGAGTAGGTGAGGCCTTGTGATAGCCAAAAGGTATAAATTATAGACGCAAGGTGGATAAAATTCTTCGTTAACTAGGAAGCTTCCTTTGTTGAAATTTTAGCAAGCATTTAAATTATGAACACAAAATTCACATCTTTGTATGTTAGCACTGTGTCCTCTAAGTCCCCAAAGCCTAGTTAAAAGGTATTTCAGATGTGGTGCATAATGTTTGGAATGACAAATGCCTGGGATAGAAGCAGATATTCAATAAATACCAAAGGGAGGCAATCAAATCCTATGAGGGGCCTGTATCCGAGTTCTAACGTTTCCTGGCAGGGATATATATATGTGCAAACCTCAGAAGCTGTGCTACCCAGTCATGGATTTCACAAACATCCCTGAGGGTCCCAGAGCTGCTGTGGCATGCTGAGTGCTTCAGAGGCAGCTCAATGACGGGAACAAGATGCTGGCTTGCAGGAACTCCAAGCTAATGTGCTTTAACAGGGATCACACTTCCACCTTGAGTAAATAATGCCAGTTTTCCTCGACTCTTAGAAAAACCTCCCTAAAGACAACGAATGAATGCCTGACTCATCCACTGGAGTTCTTGAGAACAAAAACCGAACAAGTGAAAGGAAACTGGGGGTTCCAATTATGTGAGCCTTCAAAAGAAAGTCTGCCGGTTTCACAACCAACACGGATGCGCCATCTTGGGCTGGGGAAGTGGCTCGCTAGTGGTCCTGTCAAGGCAATTTCCTCAGGTTCCAAGTCACTTTGGAACTAAATAAGCAGGTACAACCTGCAGGACTTGCGGGAATATTATTTAAACTTCACAGGGCTTCCTGTAAGGGAGAGAGCGTGTTAAGGCCATTTCTTTTGCTGTTTTCTCATGTGTTTGTTGATAATCCTCAAAACAGATGCAGAAAAATCATCCCGCTATGGCATAGGAAGAGACGGATATTTGGGAAATATTAGTAGCCTTCCCTATGTGGAAGATCTCAGAAGAAGCCGAGCCGTCCTTGAACTTGGTCTCCAGCAGAAGGAAGCGCAATGGGCTTCGCTCAGTGTCCTCCGGTTCAGGTGTTACTGAGGCAAACAGTGATGTTATAGTATTTTCAGATATAAATGGGAAGAAGATTGAGAAATAACTGCAATATTATCATCGCCTACTGACACAGTATATTTACATACATGAGATGGGTACAGTAGTCCCCCCTTATCTAGGAGAGATACAGTTAGAGCATT
>NW_004949118.1:5071174-5076943 GCF_000317375.1 Microtus ochrogaster | reverse complement strand
TGTGTGTGTGTGTGTGTGTTTTATTCCCATAGAGGCCAGAAGTGGGCATCAGATCCCTGTGAAGCTGGAGTAATAGGTGTTTGTGAGCCGCTGACTGTGGGGCTGCCAACCAAATCCTGGTCCTCTCGAAGACCAGCAGGGAGGTGTTCCTAGCCACCGAGCCATCTCATAGCCCAGCATACAACACTTTGCCCTTTTATTTGAGCAGAAAGCTTTGCCCTCTTCACTTCCAAGATTATTTTACAGCTTCTCACCGGAACATCCAGCATCACTTTACTGTCGTAAAAGCACGACAGTTGTTTAGTTTGCCTTCTACAGCAGGCAGGGCTCCCCTCCATCAATCCCGATAATTTCCCATGCTTGTGTCCACAGGCTCATCTGATAGAGGTAATTCTTTCGGTTGAGATTGAGATCCGGTCAAGTAACTGGTCTGTGTCAAGTTGCAGCTGACTAGGATAACAACGGAGCTAACAACCAAGACATTTACTATGTGATTCGCTGGAAGGCAAGATGTATGGTCTGGATGCCCTAGTGAATGCGCCACTGCTTGGGAAGAACACCACAATATGCCTAGGATTTCATCCTGCTTCTCAGAAGCGCATATGCTTTAAAACCATGTATTGCTTATTTCTGGAATTTTACAGCCAATATTTCCGGGCCATGATTGACCTCAGGTCATTGAAACTTTGTAAAGTTTGCTTTTCCAAAACAGTCTGCTACTTGGCATCCATCACAGTGAACAGAAAGCTCGGGACGCTGATAATACAAAGCTCTTGCATCTCAACGTTATCCGTGTGCCTATTTTCTTCCCCACGGCCTTCTTTATGGGATTTGTGAACGAACTGATGGAACCGGGCTCTCAGATGTGCGGCTGGCATGCGCCTCCTCACTGAGCCACACCCTCTGCCTTTGCCTTGCTAGTGCACACATGCAACAAGTGTCTCCTGGTGTCTTTCCTTTTATCCAGTGTTTCCTCTTTTGCTTTCCTTTCAGAAAACACTCTTTCACCTGCTGTAACCTGGGCCTGCCTTGACAACGGGCAGTGATTGGTCCACAAGGGAACCAATGGCTGCCTTCCTGCCACCATGTTGCACCATCCTGATCATGGACTCAACCTCTGAAAATGTACGCCATCTCAATTAAATAGTTTTCTTCTATAAGGTTTGCAGTGGTTAGGGTGTCTCTTCACAGATATAGAAACCCTAAGACAATCACATTCCCACCGCCTTTTCCCCAGCAGAAAGATATAATTATATAAATATAAATTACCACCCCAGCAGCTTCTGAAACGGCATGAACTCCTACCCCACCCCCACCCCATGCTCATCGCCTTAGTGAGTTGGACATTTTCTGCTTCAATTCAATGTTCAGGAATACTCACATGTACTTGTTCTGAACATCTGTGTTATGTTGAGACAGAGTCAATGTTTTTTTCTGCTTTTTCCCCCGCAGTCCTAAGATGTCTCTGAACCTGGCCTCGCTCAACTATTTTGCTTTCGGCATTACCTGGATCCCAATCTATTTCCTTGTCTTTCACGCCTCAAAGGTCCTCCTAATTGAAATGTGGCAAAGCAATTGAAATGTGGTGCTTTCAGAGAATTGCTGTCAGACGGCGTGGCCTGCGGTCCAGCCAGCGTCTCGTTAGGAAAGGAGACAATGTTTGCTGGTAGATGCGATTTGGAAGCAGAGGGAGAAGGGTCATGAGAAGCTGTATCTAAAGTGATTAAAGGGAAAGGGGGAAACGGGGAAATGCATCTTTTTGCAACTAAATTTTCGATATAAAATATTCTGATACAAAGTAAAATAGTGTTGCAGATACAGGGATTCGGGGTCATTGGTGTCCACAGAGTTCAAGGGTTCCCTTCAAGAAGGCAGTATGCCTGCATTCTTCCTTGCTGGACTTTGGTTAGAGGTGGAGACAGCCAGGCCAAGCCGTCGGGCACAGGGTTGATGTGTCGGGAGACTGGACTGGCGGTGGGCATCCTGAGGATGTCCTCAGGAGCTCTCCTGTCAACTACCTTCTCGTGTTTCTTAGTAAGCACTAATTCCAGAAGGGGCTTCTTGTTCTTCGCATGCAAGTGTGGTGTGCGTCAGAGACCCGGCGGATGCCCTGGTTATAGGACCACAGATGTTCCCAGCCACCTGGACCTGGAGCGGAGTCTAACAGGACCCACCTTAGCCGTCTTCCTTGGCGAGTTAACATCCAACTTCATAAACCAAGACTGGGAAATGATGTTCTATTTATGCTTTCAGGATCAACCTTAACATCTGGTCAATAACAGATAAACTATGAAGATGTTTCCTAAAGTATTCTCCAGTTTTATGACTCGTCCAAAGGGCCAGGACTTGAGGAAGGTGGTTTCTCTCTGCTCCGTGCCTTCCGCCAGTGCTCCAAGGACAGCAAGGCAAACGGGATGCCCACAGCTGACATAGGGCAGGAAGCAGCATCCGAGGAAGCTGCAGGAACCAGTGCGGTCTGGATGGCAGATGAAACTTCAGCATGAGGCAGAGGGTCTGTGTGAACATCCTTACGCTCGGAAGATCCCCCGGCTTAGCCTCAGAACCTAGAACTCATGACTTTTATTCCAGAGCAGCTTCCAAATCATTTCCTGCCCCAAATTTTCCAAATGTGCACACACATGCGTGTGTGTGAGTGTAAAGTCAGTCATGTTTCCTTTAGCAGTTCCGTATGATGATAGCAATCACGGATTTCATAGCCTCATTTTTCAGTGCACCACACTATCTTCACAAAGCTGCCTAACAACACACTTTGATTGTATCCTGTCATTAAGTAAATTTAAGAATATATATATATATGTATGTATGTATATGTAATTGATTCATTTCTAAATGTACATTCAAATTCCGAGGATAAAATGTGTCACAGTTTTAACAGCCACTGTGATACAGGTGACACTCTAGGGAGGTAAGATGCAAACAGTCTTCATTCAGACCCCAGGAACGCTTGTCCCATCACTAGACCACAGTCACTGTGTGTATAGACAAGACACCTAGCAAAGGGTCTGTTGTGAGAAGAGTGTGGGTGGAGACAAGAGCAGCGGGAAGGCGGAGCCACGCTGTGTGTGTGTGTGGGGGGGCGAGCGCAAGGTGACTCAGTCACCATTCTCCTTCTCCAGGTGTGGAGGGTGTTAGGACCCGCCCTCAACCCCGCCCCCAACCCCGCCCCCATGAACCTGTGAGGAACCTGCCCCCATGACCCTGTGCAAGCCTGAGGGGGTAGGTTCTGGAGACCCCGACCTGTCATCTGTGTTCATCGCCCAGTCCTTAGACATCACAGGCGCTATCCCCGTTCCCTGATAACCACAGCGTTCTGTGTTCGCTGAGCCAGTCACCCTGAATGTGTCTCCCTTTTGAGAAGGCATCTTGGCAGCCTTATTAATATGCCCTTATTTTGGTAATCACTGCTCTTTCGTCTGAGTGGGTATTTTAAAAAACAGGAAAGGAAAGCTAAATTAGTATTATACATTTTAAGGCGTGCATTTGTACCCATCATAAAGTTTAATTTATACTTTGGCCAAATAATTTTAACAGTTGCTATAAAAATCGGTTATTTAATAATAGTTTTTAGGGGCATGCTGAATGCAGCAGGGGACAGACTTAATAGTCTCATGTCCACAACAAATTTCCAGCTATTATTCAGCCATCCCACGCGCCTTTGACAACGCCACAGCCCAGTCAAATTCCTACTGATTGCATTATGTGAATCTCGCTCCCAGCCAGCCCACCACGTGCACGGGTAGCTCTTTATTGAACGCATCTGTTTCCCCAACCACAATTTCTTTGGCTTTCTCAGATCCACATTATAAAAACTAGTTTTATTGTCAATAGAATAATTTCCATAATCACATTGGTACCCCTTTCTCGGACATCTGCAATTCAGCTCTAAAACGCCACGAGGAAAATGTGTGCAAATGAAATCTTTTAACATTTACATGTGTGGTAGTAAACAGCAGAGCCGATTTGAAGGGGAGGAAGCCTATTTCAGACATATACCAAGACAGTTAAGAAAATTTAAAATGGGCAATTTGAGACAGACAATACAAAATAAAATTGCACAAAAAGGGTAACTCGCTTTCACTTTGGAAGGACTTGCTTTTGAAAATTATGCTTTTTTTCGTAAAAGTATGAATGCGCCTTTAATTGAGTTATGTAAACTTGGCTAATTTTAATTATCTGGGTTTTAAGAAACTAAAATTATTAAATTCAGCTAAGCAGAATGTGCAAATTGTCTCATTTATCTCGGCGTCCCCTGTAATGACCAGTTACAGCACTTTGCACGTGGAATAGAGGGCGGGGTGTGAGCAGAGAGATGGCAGGCGCCGTTCTTCGTGTCCTTGTGGGGCCCGGGGTCTCAGCATGCCAGGCAACCACTCTGCCACGCTGCACCTCCAACCCTCGGAAAACCATTCGGCTCTCTCGAGCTTGGATTCTTGGTTTAGCATGTGTTGCTGCGCAACAGTGTGGGTCACTGTGGAACTAGGAGGCCCACCAAAGTTAAGAATTTCTGGTCTCAACGTTTATGGCAAAAGAGTCGACTCTGAAGCAGGAGAGCAGCGGGAAATCTAGGCTATGGCACAGCTGCAGACTCTGTTCTGATTGGTGGCTGTTGACATGGGTGGGCGGGGTTACCTGTACAAATACAAATGTGATTGGCTAAAAGAGTACATTTGACTTTCTCTGATTGGTCCTAAGTTAGAGAGGCAGCGGACATTTACTAATGAAGTTCTGGGCCTTGAGAGCTGGGTGTTTAAGTTTGTGGGATTTCGCTGGTGGCTTGTCGGGGAGAATAGCAGATTTTCTTCAAGCCAGGCCAACTTCATTGACGGGTTACTCTTCAAGATGACTTGAATTCTTTGGCTGGTGCTTTGAGTTTTGGACCTGAGTTCTATTTTTGCAAATGTTCCAAGCCTTATCTGCTTGTATATTTAGTATCCGCAGTACTGGGAAAAGGGACAAGTTGTACAGTCTGATGAACAGGAACAAAAACCAGAGGTGAGAAATTATAATTTTATCCCTAGTGACAAAAATACAGCTTGGCAAAAATACAGTTATAGGGAATTTACTCTAATTATATCAGAGTTACACAACCATGAAAACTCTTATAATGAATGTACCGGTTGCAACCCAAACACTTCCACTGCCCCAACGTGGCTCCTCGAAACTACGGTGGGTCGTTCCTTCCAGCACTGAGCGCTCACTTCACCCCCAACCACCCCACGTGACAGAGACCACACATTTCTTTCCTCTCAAGTTAGTTCTGTCAGTTTTGGTCAGGCAGACAGTCAATGACTGTCAATGTCATTGTGACCCGCAGATATGATACATCCTAAGATCACACTGCCCTTGTTTACAGGGTTTGGGAGTGACTAAGAGACTATCTTTTGATGGATTTAGACTTTTAATTTTTTTTAATTTTATCATCAGTCGATTTCAGACTGTATTCACTAATATTTAACCTTTCTCGGTGTTTTTAATACAGTTATGTGTTCCCTAAGTTTCATTTTGTAGGCAATTTCCCCCCTCAGTTCCCAGTCTCTTGTTCAGCTGTCACTCTGGGCTTTTCCTCTACTGTGATCCTGATAATTCTCTCTGTAGTGGTCTGTCCTGTCCCTTTAAGAGATAAGCCCCATCTACTCCCCCTCTTCTGCAGGGGATAGTGGATCTTCCTTCTGCTTCCAGCCTGCACTCTCTCTCTCTGCCCCTCATTCCTCCCTCCCCACCTGCCCTCCCTCTCTCTTCAGAGGAGGT
>NW_004949118.1:5058972-5071074 GCF_000317375.1 Microtus ochrogaster | reverse complement strand
TCCCTTCCCTTTCATAACCCACTGAATAAACTAGATCCAAACCCTCTCTCTGCATGGCATGCCTATCCATCCATCTCTGTCTGTCACCTGCCAAAGCTCTGGGGCCCGCTACCCTGCCGACCCACTGAGGTCTCTTACCCATTGCCTCCCACCCGCCTGGGACCCACAGAGACCTTGGGTAGTGGTACCCAGCTACCCCTCGTGGCCCCGGGAATGGTGTGGTTTTATCTAAACCATTACACTCTATTTATGTTGAATCCCTTGTATTCCAAATTCTGCTTCCTTGATTTATTTTGTTTATTCCTTTATTGGGGTGCAGAATATCTACAGTGATTCCCTTGGATAGAGTAAATTTTTCTGAAACTTTGCATATCTGAACGTGACTTTATCTTGCCGTCACACTTTGTTGTGAGAAGGTTAAGAACACAGTTCCCTAAGGACAGCATTTTCTGTCAGAATTTTGAACGCTGTGTGCCACTGTTTTCCAGACTCCTCATGGTAGGCAGAAGTGTGAAGTGATTTTCTTTCACCATCGATTTTATAGGACAATGGTTTGCTTGCTATCCGGGAGTTTTTAATATCTTTATTCTATGAAGCGTCACAATGACATGTATGATCTGGGGATACCGTCAAGTACTATGTGATATTTGTGCAGCCATTTATACCTGGAGACTCGTGTCCTTTGTCTGTGGACATTTTCTTGGTTCATCTTCCTTCATTTCTTCTTCTCTCTTGTTTACTCATTTCTTTTCCACCTATGTATTTCTGTTTTAATAGTCTAATCTTCTCGTCTTTTCATTCCTAATTTTCATCTCCTGTTTTCGTTGTTGTTGTTCTTTTTCTGGGTCAAATAGAATTTATCCATCTCATTTTCTACCCTTTCAACTGAACTGATATTTTTTGCTATTGTATGTTTTAACTTATAAGTTTTTATTTTAAAGATACTGTACCTGTAAATATAATTTCTTTTTTTCCAGTTCTAAAGGACGCCTATTTTCCCACAAATATTGATACTCACTGCTGTGTCAAACAAGTGAAAAGGAGGAAAGGTGAGGCATTATGGGATGGGTATGTTCTACAAACGGGCCATGCTTGTCAGCGGTCCTCGGCTCCTGGACGGTTTTGTGAAGGATATACCTCAGTCTCAGAATCAAGATCTTTCCTCCAGGGCTGGTCGGATCAATCAAGAATGACCCTCACCTACCCAAAATGCTATATCCTGTGACAATATCAGCCGGGCCCTGCCCAGCTTACTTGTCCATGCTTGGAGGGGGGAAGCGTAGAGCTGGGTGGTGGTAGCACACGCCCTTAATCCCAGCACTTGGGAGGCAGAGGCAGGCTGATCTCTGTTAATTCAAGGCAGCCAGGACAAGCTCCAAAACTACACAAAGAAACCCTCTCTCAAAAAAAAAAAAAAAAAAAAAAAAAAAAAAAAAAGTAAAAAAATTAAAGATACGAAAGAAAAGACAGAGAGTCAGGAGGGCAACACGGTGAATACTGAATCTGCCTGTTCATGTTTATTTCTTACAGGCTTTACAAACCCCAATCCAAAGAGGAGGGGGAGACAAAAGATACAAGGAAAAAAACAAAATAATTACCTTCTCAATACCTAAAACATTAAGTAGCCTCGGTCAAAACACCCTGTTAGTAGCCACACCCTGGATCAAACTTCCTGTCAATAACCTGGCAGGGGTGGAAATAACCCTGACCTCTCTGACCTTTGGTCAGGGTGAACTGAGTTTACTCCTGTGGGTTCCCACACTAAAGGGTTAAAGCCTAGTTAGTGCCTCGTGTTCTGGAAGCTAATGGGGAAGGGGCTGAGTGCTTCAGCATCCATTTCTACGGTCCGCTCAGCCTGTTTTCTAGATAAGATAAATAGGTACGCCTGGTTTCCTCACAAATGTGGACAGCATCTTCATACTTTTGCCGGGACTTGTCATCTCCAATGGAGGTGAGGTTCTAGCTCAGCTCATGTCTGAATGCTTATCTGAATGTGATTTTATCACAGGAGACAATGATTTGGGGAAGTAGGCGGTTTATTTCATGTTAAACATTCTCCATCAACCCAATTATCTAAAGCATATTTTGATCCCCCCGTGCCTGGGTTCCAGTGACTTCTGAGGAACAGATCCAGGTACTTCCTGATTCTGTCAAATGCTAGCCAAGCGCTCTACTGGATTACCACCCATTCTGTGCTGTCTCCATGTTTCCTCTTTCATTGCTGATGCTGGCTCTGCTGGTCTTGTGGATCAATTACCTTTTCCTGCCTTGTATCTACTGTGATTATTTGGAAGTTGAGGAGGGAGAGGGGATAAAGGTGTGGATTCGGTGTGCTCCTTTAATCAGAAACCTTGGTAAGTTATTTGTCTTTTCTGTTTTCAGCATCTTTTGCAATAAAAAGGGAATGAAGCAGAGCCTCCTGGCTGACTCACCAGGTGGTTTCTAGAGACCTGAGGGCCAAAGCCTGAATCCTGGAAGCTAACAGCTCAGCTACTCATCCTCAATAGGCCAATTAAAAAGACAAGGGTTAGTAACAGTCAACAGAAGAAAAGTTTCTCAAGGTGGCTACATCGGAAAGAGGAAGAAAAAAGGAGAGCCCCAGTCCTCCTTTGAGATGCTGATGTGATGTTTAGTGGCCAAGGTGTGGTCCCACCCTCACTGACTTGGCATTGTTGGCTCCAGTCTTTCCTGCGAGGTGGTGACAGGTCCCTCCAGGGCTGTTCTTTTCCACCCCTCAGCATTAGATTCCACCCGCGACATCCTTTCAATTGTGTGCTAACTGAATGGGGAAGGCAAGTCTCCCCTCACAGTACCTTTTCTCTGCCAGGGCCAGCACAGGGCTACTTATAAGATGCAAAATTGTCTGGTGCTTTGCAGTCCAAGTGGTGGATCCCTCATCCTGAATCCTTAACTCAGAGACGCTCCAAAATAGGAGATTTCCAGTGTTCCGACGTGCTGGTTGAAAAGCACTGGCTGGGTTTTTAGAACAGCATGCTCAGCTGCTCAAGTGTACGCAAACATTCCCAAATGGTGAAAGCAGAAGTCTAAATAGTTTCCGTCCCAGGCACTTTAGATAAAGGATACTTAGCCTACATGCAAAGTGTTTAATTTATATTACGTTTATTCACGTTATTTACTTTTCTTTCTAAAGGACTAACCTAGGGCCTTACACATGGCAGACAAGAACTCCCCCACCAACCCTACTGCCATTTGCCTCTTCTCTTTAAATCTTCTTTAAAAATTGAGATATTCTCATTGAGTGACTGGTGCTAGCCTTGAACATACCCTATTGTCCAGGCAGGCTTTCAGTTTGAACTTGGGAATTACAAACCCACGCCTTAGCCTTTCAGGTAGCTGAGATTACAGGCTCAGTCTTTTGATTTTGAATGCTTTTGATTCTCATGTAATTCAACAACTCTGCAGTATTGATAAACCGTTTAACCTAATTGGTTTGGGGAGCTTTCTGGTGGCTTATCTCGGTGATCAACCCTTTGAATTGATAGCTAGCTAAGGAAGCTGTGAGATACCATTGTGAGTGAGTCTGTGAGGGTGTTTCCAGAGAAGTTGGCTGAGCAGGGAGGAAGACCCACCCTGAATGCGGGCAGCAATATTCCAGGGGCTGAAGTAAAAGGGGAAAGGAGAAATTCTACAGAATACTATGACCCCCTTCTCTGCTTCCGGTCTAACAAGATGAGGTCAGCTAGCTTCCTTGCCATCATAGGCTGAGTGTTCTGAAACAGGACCCCAAGGAAGCAGCCCCTTCCTGAAGCTGGTACTGGGCAGAGGTTTGCCTTGGAGGTAAGAGAAGTGACCGATTCCAGGCTTCTTCTCCCAAGGTCAAGAAGCCACAGTAGGGCCATTGGAGCACACACAAAGTACGCAGATTATAAGTGCTGGGCTCCTGGTTGCTGATTAGATGTTGGGTCCCTTGACAGAAATGCGAGGTTAGCATGTCCAATAGTTTGAATGAGAATTGCCCCAGGCCCGACAGGCTTATGTATTTGAAAACCTGGTCCCTAGCTAGTGGTGTAATTTGAAGAGTTTATGGACTCTCTAGGATGTGGATCTTTGCTGGAGAAAGTATGTCACTAAAGATGGACTTTCCAGTTTTGTATGCTGCCAACCACTTCCTGTTCACTTCCGGCTTGCTTTATGCAAGTGAGACTTGAGCAGTCACCTTCTTTGCCTGTTGTCATGCCTTCCCCACCATGGTGGGGTCGTGCTTTGGAACCGTGAGCCCCGGGTAAACCATTTCCTCCCTAACTGCTTTTGGTCATGGTGTCTCTCACAGCATCAGGAAAGCGATTAATACAGGCAGATCCAAGACCCGGGCTTTCAGGGCTCTGCCAGTTTGTATTCTTCTAATCCCAGTGAAGATATGAGCATGGTGGAGAGGCTGAGACAGGCGAATTTGGAGTTCAGAGTCACCCTGGGCCAGAGTAAGTTCCAAGCTAGACTGAGTTACACAATGAGGGACTGTCCCAAAAAGAAATTGAAAAATCTATGACAACCTACAAGTAAGGAGAAAACCTGAGTCCTATCAATTGAATCGAGATTTCAAGCCATTAGATCAGATAACCCGAGAGGATATCACAGGTGTAAGTGACGACGGAAGCACCAAGTGCTCTTTCTTAAAGCTAAGTTCTCATTTTGTCTTGGCTGTCCCCTAGGGGCTCATCGCTGTGACACAGACAGAGTAAAGATTTCAGCCCTCCCCACCTGCCTGAGCTGAGCGGGCACACACTGAAAAACCATACAGGTTGTCTTGGGGCTGGTAATCTGTTGTTTGTTCTCCAATTCTCCCAGTTTTAGCTTTGTCCCTTTACCTCGTCAATTAGAAAGTACCAGGAAGAATTCTTTGAGGAAGCCTGGAAGGGGACACCGAGAAGGGGTGGCCTCTCGCCTTGAAAAGTCACCGCCTATTATGGTTTTGAGATACTGTATACCCTAGGTACCTTGACCTTCTCAAGATCCACCCGCCTCAGCCTCCCAAGTGCCAGGATTCTGGGCATGTGCCAGAATTAAGTCATCATCTTTGGGAGGGAACGATGTTGCATGGTCATATCAGAGTAAGACCCCTCTCCTCCATCCCATCCAAACAGGAATACCACCATCCCCGGCAAATGTATCTTCTGAAACAATCTGTTCTATCCACGAAGGTGATTGTCTGCTTTCTCCGTGTGTCTGCTGCATTGCCGTGCCCAGCCCTGTCTGTCTGGTGCTAGAATGGCCTTTACAGGTGTGAGCGCTGAGGTCACGGAAACCAGGGCAGCGCAGGATGTGGCCGGAGGAGAGAATGGCAACCTGGACAATCTGGGAAATGACGTATGGTATGAAAAGAGACAAAGATGGGCAAAGTGGCTAAGCAAGGGGCTCTGGGACTATGAGTATTCACCCTCCAGCCCGAGGCTGCCAGTTACTGCCGGGTGAGGAACGCCTGTGACCTCATTGCATCACCTGATCTTGATAGCATCGCTCCTGTAGCTGTTTAGGCCCCATGACTTTATCTTTAAAAGGGCACCAGGACCTTCTGTTTTAATGCTGCAACACAGTGCCCTCTACCCACAGGGAAAAGTCGGTCAACAGTAGCTTAAAAGAAAATGGGGCTGGAAATGATTCAGCTGATAAGGTCCTGGCCTTGCAATTGTGAGGGTCAAAGTTTGATCCCAGCCCTCACATACAAAGCCAGGCATGGAGGTATGGGCCTGTAATCCCCAAACTGGAGAGGCAGAGACAGGAGGCTCTCAGGGGGTCACTGGCTAGCCAGAGTAGCCTAATTGTTGAGCTCCAGATCGACAGGAGACTCTCACTCAGAAGAGGTGGGCAGCATTCCTGGGGAGGACACTTCAGGCTGTCCTCCAGCTTGCATGAACACACATGGTATAGGCACCCCCCATCTATACAAACATGAACACCCACACATTTATAGAAATAAATCTATACTGGAATAGATTTGGGTGTCTCATCCTAATGGTGCTGCCGGTATAGAAATCACCACTTCAGACCATAACATTGGGACTCCTGAAAATGTCCAAGATGAAGAAAAAGTACTAATGACGATTCCTTTGATGTTCCCGTTGAACCACTTTCTCACATTCTACTGCCAAGACAGCCTTATTACAGATCACAGGACCCAGGACACATTACCGCCATAATTTAATCTGAAGTACGAATGACATTGTTAGCATGGTGTTCCTTAATAGTATTAGTCAAACTGGGCTTTAAGGAACATACCTATCAACTTCAAAGGGTTTGTTTTAAACAAAGTGAAATAAAAAAGGAAATAAGGTTCCCAGGGAACTCGATAGAGGACCACAGTTTCCAGCCCGAATTCTGGATAATCTGACTAACATCCAAAGCGTGTTCTGAGAAAAACAGTTGTCTCATGCAAAAGTGCAGGAACTAATCTAAAACATGCTAGTTCAAAGCCTCCGGGCAAGGAGAGGGACACAAAGGCGGGCGCTCGCTCCTTTAATGAACCCCTACACGGAGACTGGCTGCTGCTGGATGAGCTGCTGCAGGAGCCTTTGAACTGACTGGGAGTCAAACAGAGAAATGTCATTTCACACTCTGGGAGTGAGCCAGCGGATTTCTCAAAACTTCCCAGCTCCAAAAAAAAAAAAAGTTTGCAGAAAGCATTCTCTCCTAGGACATCTGGGAATTGGAACAAAGGCAGTGAAGTCTGGTGATGGCGATCGAGCCCCCCTACAGCAATCTTTTCACTTTTCCCAGACATGATGAACTGTTCCTGAAACCCGCGGCTGGCTGAGTGTGGGCAGGTGGCCCCTGCTTCTGTGCCGCGGCTGCTGCTCCTGTTCAGTCACGTGTCCTGCCCACAGAGGTGGTTGTTTTCCTTAGTTCAAGATGCAGGGGTAGAAGGAGGGTGTGACCTGTGTCTGCCGAGGGTTTGCAGGTATAAAGGCAGCCTGCTGTCCCTTCTGCAGTAAGCACAAGTCACCAGGAGCCCCTAGCACCTTCTACACAGACATCCTTGAGAGCAGATGGGAGATCAGATGGGGTCAGTGTCTATCTGGAAGGTCACTATCATCTGTAGGAACACAGGCGCAGATATAGACGTAAAGTCACATTTTCTAGAATGAGGAGATTACTTTGTAAGGTCTCCTTGTTCCTGATTTCATAACCAAGAAGGACATTTTTTATATATATATTTATTTATTTATTATGTATACAATGTTCTGTCTGTGTGTATGCCTGCAGGCCATAAGAGGGCACCAGATCTCATTACAGATGGCTGTGAGCCACCATGTGGTTGCTGGGAATTGAACTCAGGAACTTGAACTCAGGACCTTTGGAAGAGCAGGCAACGCTCTTAACCTCTGAGCCATCTCTCCAGCCCCAAGAAGGACATTTTTAAAGCTATCAATCTACCCAACCATTTTACCTAAAATTATATATATCTAAGGTTATATATGCATATATATGTATATATACATACAGAGAGATAGATACACATATGGTGTAGGAGGTTCTGTTCATGTGTTGCATTCATTGACTAATGAATAAAGAAACTGTCTTGGCATTTTGATAGGGTAGAACTTAGGTAGGTGGGGAAAACAGAACTGAATGCTGGGAGGAAGAAAGGCGGAGTCAGAGAAGCTATGGATTCTCTGCCTGAGACAGATGCTGGTTAAAATCTTTCCCAGTAAGCCACTGCCATGTGACAATATACAGATTAATAGAAATGGGTTAAATCAAGATGTGAGCGTTAACCAATGAGAGGCTAGAGATAATGGGCTAAGCAGTGATTTAATTAATGCAGTTTCTGTGTGGTTATTTTGGGGCTAAGCTAGCCAGGCAGCCAGGATGAAGAAGCAGGCCTCGCCCTACAACACACATATATAGGGCATATATAAATATAGGGCGTACATATACATATGAATAAGATATATATACACACACATATAAATGGCATAAATAAGGCATATATGCACATATCTAGAGCATGCATATCCATACATATAGGGCATATATAAACATGGGGCATATATACAGACATATATAGGGATTATACAGACATATATGGGACATATATATACATATATAGGGAATATATACACGTAAATACACACATATGGCATATATATGTTTACATATGTGTGCCCTATTGCAAATGACAAGCTCTGGTCCTATCTGAAAAATTTAAACAGAAGATCTTATCATAGGTCATTTTGTTTCTATAATAACACATCTAAAATGGAATACTTTATAAATAAAAGAGCTTATTGATCTTGCCGTTGTGGAGGCTGATGTGCATGACATGCTGATGTGGATGTTATATGTGTTACTTTATTGGTTGAATAAAGCTGCTCTGGCCTATGGCAGGGCAGACTATAGCTAAATGGAAAATCCAAGCAGAGATACAGGGAGAAAGAAGGCAGAGTCAAGGGAGATGCCAGCAGTCTCTGGAGGAGGAAGATGCCCAAGCATCACCACTAAGCCACAGGCCAGCTGGCGATACACAGATTAATATAAATGGGTTCATTTAAATGTAAGAGCTAGTCAGTAATAAGCCTGAGCCAAATGATTATAATTAATATCAAGCCTCTGAGTGATAATTTTATAAGTGGCTACAGGACCAGGCAGGAATCAGAACAGCCTCCAACTACACACTGCTGCTGGCCCGGCCCAGTGTCTGACCCCATCATTTGGGAATAAAAGAACAGCCATGTCCTAAGAGGGGATGAGAGATCAGGAGGCTCGAAGTTTAATGCCTTCATGTCAGGCTCCACACAGATCACCAGCAACGATGTACCTGGGATTAGCATGGGCCTTTTATATCTCATTTAATCGTCAGCAGCACCTGAAATCAGTGTGATGACTTTCATTTTGCAGAAGGAACCTTGAATACGGAGGCTATGTGTCTTGCCCAGTATCATAAGTCTAAAAGTGTAAAAGTCAACATTTTAAAAAACATGCAAATTCACTATCCCAGTTTTTAAGTGGTTTACTTTGGACTCTGAGGGCACCTTATGGGCAAAGCAAAGACATAAAGCTCTTGGCCTATCTGAAGAGTCAGCTCTTTACAGATTCAAAAAGAATGGCTTTGAACTCCACCTGGATGGGCTTTGCCTTTTTGTCAATGACACGTTCTGACCATGGTAGGATAGGAACCCTCACAAAATAAGGCAGGTGAGTCCAGGCTTTCCATGAAGAAAAGCTGAAATGGCCTGTTTTTTTTTTTTCTGGTCTTGTGAAAAGCCCATAATATTGAAGAGTCCAAGAATAAAAATGTAGATTCCAGAAATATGAATGTAAAAATAAAAGAGATTTAAAGTTGTAAGCCTAGGAGAATGAGAGCAGACTGTCAGCAGCTTTCTCTGCAGCTGAAGGATTAATTGCTAACAGTGGGTTACTTTGTTTGACAAGTAGCTCTATTTGTGAGGCTGAGGCAGCCCTCTGCAGACCCAGGATCAGCTTTTAGGCAACTCCCCTGACCATTCATGACCAGCAATTCATGTGAGTTGAGTTAACTTTTAAGTGATGGGGTGTACGTGACTTTTGACCTTTTGGTTTTCTATTGGCTCATGCCCTTCCCTGCTATGCAAAAGTGGCAATGTCAAGAGAAAGTAGAGCTTTGGAAAACACCATCAGCTAGTACCAGAGAGAAACAATGGGCTAAACACAAACACCAGTCTAACTGAGAATTCTGTTAATGGAAATTGCAAAGAAGAGCAATTTGTATCTGAGTTTTACCTTGAGTTGTAAAAATTCTTTTGTGATTGCATAATGCTTCTTAATATGAAAAGGGAGGTTCGGAACCTGTCCTTTGCCACAGCCTTACCAATCCATCTCTGGCTGTGGTCTCAGCTAGCTGATAAGCTTTCAGCATTCCATGGAGATTTATTTTTTAGTTTATAATTTTCTTCCTGGAATAACATTTACTTCTGGTTTACTAGATTTTGGTGGTCTGTCCTCATCTTTGCACCATCCCTGTGGACCCAACAATCTCTTTCTCATTTCTCATTTGGCACCACGTGGTGTAGGAGGTCCTTTTGTTTATGCGTTGTTTTCATTGGTTGAATAAAGAAACTTCCTTGGCCTTTTGATAGGGCAGAACTTAGGTAGGCGGAGTAGACAGAACTGAATGCTGGGAAGAAGGGCAGAGTGGCAGACACCATGGATCTCCTGCCTGAGAGAGGCATTGGTTAGACTCATGATGATAAGCCACAGTCACGCGGCGATACACATTAATGGAGATGGGTTAAACTAATATGGAAGAATTAGCCAATAAGAAGTTAGAGCTAATGGGCCAGGCAGTGTTTAAATGAATATAGTTTCTGTGTGATTATTTGGGGTGTAAGATAGCCAGGCAGCTGGGACAAACAAAGGGCCCCCTCCTTGTGCAACAACCATGCAAACACGTTCACTACGGGATGCTACGTGTCCCCTCTACCTGATGGTGCTCTCTTTGAAGAGTTTCACCTTTGTTAGGACAGTAAAGAGTGTGGAAACGTTCTCCAACTGTCATGTTTATAGAAGCAGCCATCAACATGACTAGGTTAGACAAGGGCCGTCAGAATGAGCCCTGCGATTTAATGCCATTGACTCTGGTTTTTCAATGCTGGCGATGAGCCCAGGGTCTTGCTAGGCAAACGGCATCCACGAAACCACATCCCCAGCCCAGCAAAAGTGGTTTTCTAAGAAGGGAAGACATATACATGTGTGTCCTTCTTTGCCTCTTGTCTAGGGACTCTCCAGCAAGCAGCTCGTCACCAGATATGAACCTTGATCTCGTTCCTCAGAAACAGCAGCCGCCATAGACTCCTTTTCAACTGCCTGATCTGAGGGAGTAAGACCACATTCCTAAGGAGACTGCCGCTGTGGAATGCAGTACGTGTTGGGTGAAGCACTCTGCTCAGTCTCTTCATAGCTGAAGATAGATGGGGGTTGAGGGTGCAACTGGGAGGTATAGCACTTGCAGTATAGGTATCGGTGCGGCCCTGGGTTTGGTCCCCAGCAATGCATCAAATAAACAAAGAGCCCAGAGCTGAGTAAAGTGGAAGGCTGCATGTGGTAAGGACACATGAGCCCAAGGACTTGCATGTCACACAGGCAAGTTTGCTCAGCGACCCCTGAACTCTACAGAGTCCCTCAAGTTAAAATGGGGTCTGGGAGCCCAGACTGAGTACAACTGATGCCTAAAACCCCTGCTTAATCAGAGACAATCATAATAATCACACTTGCTCACTGTCTCAGAGTTTACATGGGTCTTTCAGACAGAATGCTGTGCAAACTAGGCAGCACTGAACCTGACTTTACCTTCACAATAGGTTTCAAATTCAGAATTATCTCCTCCCACCTTCCTGATATACTTTGATCAAGAGACCTGTACAACATACATTTCCATTTTTTGCTTATATCAAAGGCACTTCCGCCATACCAACAAATACCTGAACATGGGGAGTTATTTCAGGAAGGGTGAGAAGAGAAAAGTCTTAAGAAGAATGTGAACTTCCTTTCCGTGGGATCACACTTAGGTGGCAAGTTTGCAGTGTCTTAGGAACTTCCTGACACGGCTAACCTCCATAGTCAGTGTGACTAACATCCTGGGTAGATGGATTGGGCTTACCTTTTGGCCTTTATGGATCTGGAACAAAGTTAGAAACAGAATCACTATGATCAAAAGTAGTGTCCCCTCACAGTTCCGCCAGTGGCTAATGTGCCCAGATGGCTTTCTTCCCTGCCTGTGTGTCACAAAGGTACACAAGCATGTGCAGAACATACGTGAAGCCCTGAGTTCAATTCCTGCCAATGCCCCTGTCTGTCACTGGAGGTTTCTCGTTCTGCCTGGTCTTGTAACTGCTTTTAAAATAACCACTCAGAGGCTCAGTATTAATTACATACTGTTTGGCCTATTAGTTCAGGCTTATTATTAACTAGCTCTTACAACTTATATTAAACCCATTTCTATTATTCTATATTTTACCATGGGGCTCAAGGCTGGTTACCTCACATCTTGCTTCTCTAGCAGCTGCTGACATATCTCTCTACTCGGTCTTCTTTCTCCCTGTATTCAGTGTCACTTTTCCCGCCTCACTATATTCTGCCTTGGAATATATATATATATATATGTATATATAT
>NW_004949118.1:5023199-5058872 GCF_000317375.1 Microtus ochrogaster | reverse complement strand
TATATAATATATATATTCTGCCTTGCTATATTGGCCTATATAGGCCAAAGTGGCTTCTTTATTAATCAATGGTAATAAAACATTTCACAGCATACAAATGGGAATCCCACATCACCTGTCAAAAAAAATGAAATGGAAAAATATAACCCAAACCCTTTCTCATGCCTCAGTTTGGTTCTTTTTCAAGCAATACTAGGAAGATGTCTTTGCCATCCTGGTTAATATCTGAAAAGACCTGCCGAGTGGGCATTCATTTTTTTTCCCCCAGAATTTTCTCATCTTAGAAGCTGGCCCTGACAGCACTTCTCACTTTGGCCAACTAACTGTGCAAATGTCACCTTTGTCCCCAGAGAGGCAGGAGTGACAAGTGGTGGTTAGACTGGACAGAGAAATCTCTACAGCTGAAAACTCAAGTCAAAGACAAGTCTCCTGGGAAGATGCCGGCAGAAATATCCCCCCCCCCCAGGAGTCCTGACTGGTTATTTTCTCTTTATTTAGACCAACGGTGGCTTTGAGAAGTCACCTGCAAGGGGCAGTAAATAAACAGGAATCAGAGGAGGCTGCAGGCAAAAACCTCTTTAAAATGTGGACAGCAAGGAAACGGGGTGGCTAGGTCCGCACTGTCACTTGGAAGAACAGAGGGACAACTGATATTCACAGCCCCCCCCCACCATGAAGCCTTAAGAAATGGAAGAAACAGAGTTTCTTGGAGGATTGGGATAGGCTTGTGGTAACAGCGGGATACCCAAATCCAAGGGAACCCAGAGGACTGAGCCCAGATTGGCCACAGTGGCACCCTGTCTTCATTCTGGTTCTCTGGTTCTTTCCCCTCTGTGTTGGACAGCACTGCCACCCCACTCCCAATTCAAAGCTACACCCTCAGCTCAAGGAAGCTTCTGAAGGAGCCACCAGCCTAAAACAGCCTCCAGGGAGTTGACTAATGGGAACTGCATTGTTGAAGGCTGAAAGCTCTAACACAGGTGATGAATGGGATGTTACCTGATCTCAAACTCTTAATCCGACTTAAAGACATCCTTAGAAGCAATGAGACTACGTTTGGCTTTTACTCTTTTATGGATGCTCCCACCAGCATCAAAATGTTGTGACGGGTGTGTGTGTGTGGGGGGGTTGTCATCATTTACTTTTAAAACACAAATTTGAATTATCTTATAAAGTATAATTTCATCCAAAAGGTCAGGTTGCAGATCTGACCTGTCACTAGTTGGTTCTTTTGGAATAAGTATGAGTCTTCAAAATTTGCCTTCCAGGTGCAGGATAAGCCCAGCAGGTTCGCTATCTGATAAAGCCAAATAGTGATACGTTGACGGTGGTAAGCGAGTGATTAACGTAGATACTTCTAACCAAAAGGCCTCACAAGGACGTCCTGAAAGGGATACTTGAAGAAAATACTGGTAATGTGTTTGGTCTGACAGACACAGAAATTTTCTGGGTGGAGAGCCTTCAACAACAGGACTGAGGAGTTTGTTTTTGTCTATGGTCTTTAAGAGCAAGACAAAGCAATTGGCAACTGCCCGGAGGAGCCTCCCAGTGAAGCAATGGGGAAAGCTCCAGGTCCTGGCTATTGAACACTAACCTATGTGTATCAGAACACAAAACACAGTCCTAATTTAAGCATGATTGCCTGCAGTTAGGTTGGTAAATAGCGGGCAGGTGCCCTAATAGTTACTGTGAACAAGAAGAAACACACACACACACACACACACACATCAAAAACAGAATTACAATAAAAACTTGAATTTTACTTTATATTTAATCATTCGTAGCTTTCTTGTTCTCTTAATAAAAACCGACAAAATTATTTTAAGACATTGTTTGATTCATCGTCCATTTGCACCAGATACAGAAATCACCAGTTCTGCTCAAACCCTGGTTCCATGCGACTGCTGCCTTCCGAGCTCCGTGCCCGACTAGCGGCCACACGGCGCAGCGGAGTGGCAGAAGCGCGTCCTGCTTCCCGGGCGCTGGGCTCGGGCACAGCGGCGTTCATGCCCCTTGCAAGCTGCAGACAGAGCGGCCCAGCGAGCTGGCGGCTCCCGCTCCTTCCCGACGCTAACAAGCCAGCTGCTGCCACCGCCGGGAACACTGCCGCCCCGTGCCTGGCGCGTTCCAACTCCTCCTCGCCGCCCGTGACCCGGGACAAACTTCTGGTTGGGGCGCGGTCCCTGTCCCTGAGGTCAGCGTGGGAAGCCCCAAGCGCTGCTGGGGCGAGCTAGGGTCGAGGGTGGCGCCCCGGGCGGTTGCTCCTGCCCGCCGGGTCCCGCCCGCGTCTTGGCAGTGGCCGCCCCACGGAGCCCGCAGGCGCCGCGCAGGCCGAGCTGGCCCCGGGCCGGGGACACGGGCGCTCGCGCCCTCTAGCGGGCCGAGGCGGCTCCGGCCCGGCCGTGACGTGGGCTCCTTCCAGCCGGCCTGCGGGGCACCGCCAGTCAGTCGGGGAGCAGGAGCCCCGCGCGCAGCCGGCGCGGGCTTGGCCATCAGCGCGCCGCCGTCCGAGGTGGCTGGCGCTGCGGGAGGAGAGGCGGCGGACAGCGGGCGCGCGATCACGGCCACGGCTACCGCCACGGCCCCGCGGGCGGCTCGGTCCCGATCAGGGGCAGCGCTTAGGCGGGCGCAGCGCCGGATCCCAGCGAGGATTTGGGCTCGGCGGACGCGCCCTCCGCTCCCTCCCTCAGCGACGCCAGACTCCAAGAGGGGGCCAGCAGGAGGACAGGAGGACCCAGAACACGGTCCCCACGCCCGGGAACCGCGGGACTTCGGACTTGTGCAACTGTTGCCACTTTGGGGTCTGCTGTTTCGCTGCTGTCGCGTCTACACTGGCAGACTGCAGCTTAGGCTCGCTTACCCCTCGGCTTCCCGCGTCTACCGGCCGCCGCCGCCCCGAGGCGGCCCGGCGTGCACTCAGGACCATGAGGGCACTTGGGACTTGCCTGGTGACTTTGGCTGGACTTTTGCTAACTGCCGCCGGGGAGACGTTTTCAGGTAAGCGGGCCGCTCCTGTAGTTCCCGGGGCGCATGGGACGTAGGCTACTCCTGGTTGGAGCAGTCCGAGCGAGCTTTGGGGCCGGGCTGGAGCGCGCTGGACCAGGCATCGCGTAGCGGGTGAGCCAGGCTAGCGGATGGCCGGAGGGAAAGCAACCACCGCCGAGCCCCGGGGCCCGTGCAGCACACGCAGGAGCCTGCAGGACAAGCACAGGAGCCGGGACCTCCGTCTCAGCGCCTGTCACCCTAGGGCCTGGACTTGTTCTCGGGGCTCCGGGTCCCTGGGCGGCTGGGGCAGGAGCGGCAGAAAACTTTGCTTGAAGTTCCCAGCTGCAGCCGCCTGGAGTAGGCGCTGCGCGGGCCTCACGACCCCGGTAGCGGCCAGCATGGGCTACGGGTGCTTAGCTGCGCCCGTGGCGACCTCCCAAACAGGGTGGTATAGCGGGGCAGTCTCCCGAAACCTGACCTCCCTGCTGCCCCCTGCTCCCCTGGCGCGGTGGGCGACCTCAGCGGGTCCCCGCGGTTGCGCGGGCTTCCTGTGCCAGCGGTTCCCTTTTTGCACCGCGGGAGGTCTCCGCGACCCTAGAGGAATCGCAGCTCCCCAAGCCCTGGCCACTGTGGCTGGGCGCCCGGACCCCACCCTCGGCCTCCCTAACAGAGGGCCGCCTGGGCCAAGGCAACTTGCTAACCCAAACGAGCTGTGCGGAGGTCCCAGCTGAAAGGAGGGAATGGCTGGCTGTACCAAGCCAGGCTCAGGCTGCACACAGCCAGACATCGCGAGCCCCGAGGAGCTCTTGGTGGAGATAGAGAGGGTCATGGACACGAGTCAGGGGTCAGGAGCGAGACCGAAGCTGACACAGAGTCCCAGAGCTTAGTTCTAGTATATTCTGTCCCAGGAGGACACACGTGGATGCTTGACAAATGCTGACAACATTCGCGCAGTTTGTCGTGTTTATTAGTTTCATGAATGTCCACACACAATGGTGGCAGTGCAGTTTTGCCTTTTTATTTTAATGGAAATGATGCATTTAACCTTGCAGACTAGGTATAAAATGGGGTTCCATGTCTTTTCGGGGGGAGGGGGCTTTTATTTATTTTTTTGGTGAAGGTAACTTTTATTAAAGTAAGGGGTGCGTTTTACAAACATTAAAGCAGCATAGACCTCTGGCTAGTGAAAGCATGAGGCTTGACTTTCTCAGCACCCTGGGATGTTGGTGCTTTGTGTTTATAGGCACAGAAGGTTGTGTCAAGCTTGGTACTGAGACTCTCGAGCACAGTTGGTGGCAGAGATGAAGGGAGGTGATCCTTAGCTGTGCATTGAAAGAAATCCAAATCACCAACTTTACTAGAGAAATGCTGTTCCCCTCCCTTAGTGTCTCCTTAACAACATGAAAATTGCGCGTGCTGAAGAGGCGTTAATGTACGCATGCACAACCGTCTGATGGAAAGTGGATACAGATTTAGGCTGTGTTCTCTTATTAGCGGGTGTGTTGGTTTGGAAGTCTTTTGACTCGTTGGTATTAAAAGCTGAGTTTGAAGGCCTTGTTTTGTTTTGTTTTTCTCTTTACGAGTATGCCTAACTCTCTTTTGACCTTTAAGCTGTGTCAGGTTTCATTGTGATGGAGTTTTAAATTCTGTGTAAGGTGGGCAAAAGTATTAATATGGCTCATGGGTACTTTTCTTAAATATTAATCAATCCTTTGAATCAAGCTTTTGCTAACATTTATCCTGGTTTTCCTTTTGGAAAAAAAATTGCATTTCTGTTTGTGGAGTTATACGTCTGACTTTTCATTCTTACTTGGGAAGTTAGTTATCCTGGCATGCTGGTGGGGAGAAGGGAAACAAAGGGCTGCATACAAATGATCGTTTAGAAACATGGAAAATCTAAAACTCTGACGTTGGCAAGGTCGGTCCCTGTTTGCAAATATTGGACTTGTTGCTGCACATTGAATGTCTCACTCCCCCCCCCCCATACTTTAGCTTTTGGAAAACACAGAGGCCAGGAGCATGCTGCCCTGGGAAAGTGATGGTTGTTGGGTTTGTTTTGTGCATATTGGGAAGATTCGTTTCGATGCAGCGACACTGGCATTTCCTTCCTCATAGGGTTCTGCTGTAGCTGGCTGCTTTTCACCTGATTTGGGAAAACAATGAGGTGTCCTTAGAGCTAGACTGTAAGCTCCTTGAGGACAAAGCGATCCCTCCTGTTTCTGGAAAAGACTGAACTTTTGGACCTAATAGCAGGCGCTCACTACTTATTTCATAAGTTTAGTGCACATCACCGCCTTTGGCCTTTGGCAGGCTTTGAACTTGCGTCTGAAGCAACTGGCCCGAGGAGGAGGGAGAGACTAGACAGACATTGATTGTAGTCAGGGGCTGTGATCTTGCCCAGGGTGCTCGAAGCCCTGGGCCCTTGCCCTGCTACAATCTGAGCTTACATTTTTTTCTCGGTGTCCATCTCATGGTTTGGAGTTAAGACTCATTATCAGTCATTTATAGAATATAGAAATAGAAGTGAGCTAGGCTTGTATGTATGTATTTATGATTCCAGGCATCAGAAATGGACTCAGTAGAAAGTAAAAGAATTTAAGTTTTGGGCCTATGTGGACTTTTATAATCTGAATGTATTTCACTTGAAAGGTATTTTTCCATCTTCACCCGTTCAAATTGTTAGGCAAAATCAGTCAAGTTAACTGTCTGTCTTCAGGCTTAGCTTGTTTAAAAATATCCTCTGCGAAAAGACACTAATAAAGGCGTCCGGAGAGGTAAATAACATTGCATAAGCAACTCTTCTTCTGTGGTGAGGAGCCCAGCAGTTGGCAAGCCGTTCCACTTTGACCCCGTTTTCAAAAGCCAATTTGTCTAAGTGTTGGACAGGGAAGGCTTTAATTCTACGTAAGAGGGAGGCCAATGTGTGAAGCCTAGAAAGATCTGTCGTACAGAGACAGGGCCGAGTTGGCTCTCTGCCTCCGGTGTGGGGAACATATTAAGTCAGCATAACTTTGTTAAACATGGGCCCTTGACAACAGAAGTTTAGTTTTGAGCCTTTCAAGGATGCTAGTGAGGAAACCGTGGAAAGCTGACTACAGTCTGGGTTGGGTCGTGCTGCCTACTATTCGTTTCTCAATATGGGTAATTCTGCTCAGGTTACCTAAGGCGTTAGCACCAGGGCAGCTATGCAAAGGGGGGTACTTGAAGTCTCTGTTCAGCTTCTGCAACTGCTGTATAAGTAGAACGTGGTTTCAGAATGCAGCCGTGCGAAGGGCTGTTTGCCGAGTGGCTGCCGTTCTGTTTAGCCGGTTGACACATCTGTCTTTTCTAGATAACCGCTGTCTTGACATCTTAAATTTTTGTGCTGCCTTCACGGGATAATTGATAGGAAGAAATACTTCAGGTTTCAATCAGTGAGCTGGAAAGGAATATATGCCAGGAAATTACCATAGCGTTATATTCTCGGTGCTATGTGTTTGTGGAGAGTTGCTTGAGCACAACACATTGTTTGGATGTAGAAAATTACAGGTTCTAGTCTATGTTGTGTAGGGTTATTTTATGGGTTTCCAGATAAGGAACTCCTGACATGGGGGAAGTATGGATACTCGAACACATTGCTGGAGTATTTCTGAATGATTTTTCCTTAAGGAACCAGTGATTTTAATTATGCCTTCAGGTTACATAAACCATATATGAAGGAATCATAGGCTTTAGATTTGTTAGAAGTTGGTCTACCAATATCAACATATTTAGGAGACAGTTGTCTCCTAAAAGCCTTGGCTATGTTTAGTGAAGTCTTTCACAGACTGTAGTAAGTTATTGGCATTATTAGGGTGCCTGCCTCCACTCTGGTGAAACAGCAGTGTTTTAGATTAATATTCTTTGCTTTGAGATTTTTGTCTTAGATTTCATCACATTTCCTAAGATGCTATATTATTTAAATACTTGAAAATATACTTCTCCATTTTGGAAGGATGGGCAGGCTTTTTAACTGAGTTAAATATACTTTCTCTATTATAATGATGGTTTTTATGGTATGTGCCTCTTATCCATATGTGTGTATGTCTGCCGGTGTGTATGCTGATACACAAGGAGGCCAAAACGTGTATGAGATTGCCCAAGAACTGGAGTCACAGATGGTTGTAAACCATCTCATGTAGGTGCTGAGAACCAAACTCAGATCCTCTCTAGAGTGCTTCTAAACACTGAGCCATTTTTGTAGCCCCATGAGTTAAACACTTTTCATTTTTTTTAACAGTTTTCTAAATGTAAAACATTCTTAAGTGACATTTACTATTCATTTTCAATCCACTCTAAGAATCCTAGTTTTGAAAACCAACCTTTCCCCCAGTTTTCTCATTTTCATGTCTTTCTGTGTTCCTATCTGTATGAATACAGCGCGGAACTGCTAATAGGCTTATCTCATAAGCCAGGGAAGGTTTAATTACGGCTGACTTTCCACCTCACTACTGAAACGTTTTTAAAAGATACAAGATGCTGCGAGCCCTCTGCTGTAGGAGGATGCAGCCTTTCTGGTACTGTATGAGTTGTAGGGTTAGTCGTCAGAAAGCCAGAGTTCATCATATAACTTTCATCAAGAGAAAAAAAAAGCCACCAGAGGCAACCAGACAGGGCTGTCTCTGTTGGGTGGGGAGAAGGAAGGATGTAGTCCCCAAGCTTCCTGCCCCACAGGGCACCCAATTTCCCTTTGGTGGGGCAGCTGGCAAGTCCAGGGTATAATTAAGGGCCTGGGAGTGTGAGAGAGAAGAGTAAAAGCAGAAAACCAGAGAAGGGAAAAAGTGTTTGGTAAGATGGGGAGGCCCTGGGGAGGGTCTGCCTTTAGGCTGTTTCTGTTATGCTGGAACCTAAGAGAAATGGGTTCGTAAGATGGGAGAGATGCCACTCATAACGACAAACGTCACTTCTGTGGGGACCTGGGGGAACCCATGGCTCTGGGATAGATGTCTTGAAACTCAGTGTGGGCAGGACCACCTGGGCCCATTGTTTCCAGAACTGCTTTCCTCAGCCCAGTGATGTGGTTCTGATGGCCCTCGCCATAGAGCAGGGGTCCCAAGAGCATCTGCAAGTGATCTTGTCTTGTGGCTAGAGTTTGAGACAAGTTGTTTCAACAGAGAGCATCCTAAAGTGTGGTCCATGTACTGGTGGCGGCGGCGGCGGCGGCAGCAGTAGCAAGAGCAGCAACAGCATTCAGGAAGTCCCCAGCTCTTCCACCAGAAGCCCTGGGGTCAGGGGCCAGAATTCTATTAGAACAAGTACTCCAGTGTAATTCATTGAGCCTAGGGATCTAAGAAATATGATTGTTAAAGAACCCGGATGATCAGACTCCTCCCCTGACGGTGACTGAAGAGAACTGGGGCTGGAAATATAATGAGCATTGAATCCTTTCTCCTACGCTGCATCTGCTCCATGTGGGGTGTGGCTGTTGTGCCTGTTATGTGGGACCAACAGCGTGACCCCAGATAGCAGGCTTCCTCGGGGCAAAATACTAGACCCTGCCAGCCGCAGGGTTGAAAAGAAAAAGGGGGGTCGAAGAGATGGCTCAAAGGAGTCCCACATTTTCATTTAATGTAAAGTTTGAATTAAATTGCACTGCCATGTCCAACCACGAGGCCCTTCTTCAGGTTGGAAGTGGATAGAAGATACTAACATTTGTTGGATTAGTCTAAGAAGGAGCCAACCTAATGGAAGTATTAAAACAGTGCCCTCAATTCAAATAAATATTTATGGCTCACTTGCCGCTTCCATGGCCCCTTGATAGGATCAGATAAGGAAGAGCAGTCCTTAGACTTTAAAGTTGTTCAACTACTTAGACTTTCCAAATCCACCAAAAACTCAAGAAGCAGGGATTTTTGGGAATATACTTAGTTTCCAAATTGAAAACAAAAGAGCTCTTGTTTTCGTTTGAAGTGTAACCGTGTGTATCTGAAATCAGCGCCTAGCTTTCTGTTGGCACTGGGGACCGCAGCTGCATCTCCATGGCATTTAACAGGTAAAGGAGAGGGACCACGCCGCTGCCTGAACACGTTCAGTGGATGTTTTCTCAGAAGCCGAGGGCTCGTCAGGATCTAAGCTGTCTCCTGCTGCCTCTTCTCTTGCCGCGATCTACTGCTTATCGCTAGTTTTAGCTGTGTCCTCAAACCCACCTGCCTGAGCCATGGAGGGGCATCCTGGACTCATTCATCTACGGCAGAAGCAAGAGACAGTGGATCCCTACCTGCTTTATACGTTATCTTCTCACTCTCTGTTAGAAAATTAAAATCTTCTGTGTAAGCAGCTGTTCCTTCAGTGGCGCTTGTCCTCAATGTTGTACCGTCCCTACTACGTGTACTACGGTACTACGTCTGTAGCGCAGAGCCTGCACTACAGGACCATTCACAAGCCGGGCAAGGGCCTGGAGATTTAAACACACAAAGACACACAGAGGCACAGGCCATCCTTGAAGCAAGAACGCCCCCCTTTATTGTGTACCAGAGCCGTGCTTAGCTTATATAGAGATCCTTATCTGATAGCCACGCCCCAGCCAAACCCACCAAAAACCACCCCCCTGCCATCAGGAACTCCTGAGGGTCTCCTGCTCAGAGCAGCTACAAGCACAGGAAAACTGGTTGTTTGGCTCAGAGCAGCTGCAAGTGTAACAAGTTGTTTACAGGAAATTCAGGGTCTGGGCCCACGGCCCCCCCACCCAAAGACAGAGATGATGTCCACTCTCCGCTTGTTTTTGTAGTTGTCTGATATGGTGAGTTAATCTCTATAGAGAGGTGGAACTGAGCAGAAGTAGGCATTGGTAGGCAGTGGTACACAGGAGTAGGCAGTAGTAGTTCTTTGCAAACCCAATCAGAGTTCTTGCTAACCTCCGGAGCTTAGCAGAATCCATGCTGTGCAGGCTGTGTGGGTCTGTGGTACAGCTGCCTGGACAGCTGTCCGTCCATGAGCAGGCGCTTATATACGGCATTGTGGGTTTTGACAGTTAGGACGTCCCAAAAGCTTGCTTGGAAATCGGATCTAGCCATCGTCCTATTTACCGCCCAAAGCCCATGAGTCACTTCTGACTTTTTACAGGAAGCTCAAGCAAGGGACCGTAGAGGGACAGGAGGATATGGCTGCGCTTCCTGTAGTGCAGTGGATCAGATAAGGGGACGTGGCCTCCCAGCCAGGGTGAACCATGACTTCAGGACATCAGGAGCTAATGAACAAGGGCAGAGGAGCCAAAGATCTGCTTGAGCAGAAGGCCCCAGAACCTTCCTTGGATGAGGAGGCCACCGCTTAATAGTGATTATTTCAGCCTGCCACAGCCTAGGCGACCGCGAAACATCCACCTTTTCTGAGCTCCAAGGCAGAAGAGCTGATAAGACATCTATTTGTGTTCAGATGCGTGGACATTTTTAATCACTTATTCAATATGCAGAAAGCAGATTTATTGCAAACAATCAAAAAAATGTTTCAGCCTGGCTTCCTGGGGCCGTCTGAGGCTGCATGCATTTTCTGGCTTCGCCCTGTGAAATCACAGGGGCGTCACAGGTGGGCTTTCCCTGGGGTCCGAAGGAACAGGGCCACTCTCAGCGTGAAGGGGTCCTTTTCGTCTCTCCTCTCTTAACAGTTACGTGCCTGAACTGCATGTGCTATATGTCCTGACTAGATACACAGTTATGAAATGGTTTAAAGCATTTCTTTGAAATAAATACTGCCAGTGGAATCGGTCACATGACCAGACTGTGTTTAACATGTAGTTCAGTGAATGTGAGCTGGAGCTTCCCTGAGAAGAGAGAGCTAAGTCATCTCAGCTCGCCGTGTCCCTTCTCTTTGTCCCGACAAGTCTGACATTTTTAAGTCTTTGGGATAACCTTAATTAAAGAACCCGGTGTGGGTTTATTGCTTGGTGTTGCTACCAGTTGATGAGTGTAGGAAGATTCTCTGATCACTAAATAAAAAGAGGCACCTTTTGGTAACTAAATATACAAAAGTGAACCTGTCGTTTTATCACATATGATAAAGATTTATTTGAAAAAATTTAGAAGTAGAATGTTGGTATAATACTGATCACTAAAAAAAATGAAATATCATGCCGTAGAGTTATTGTGATCCCCTTTCTGGGGGATTTGGCTTAGTTGGTGGTATATTGAAAGAGCCGTACTGATGGACTGGCAGAATGCTTCAATCAGGAATTTGCTTGCCTCATAGCACAAGGACCTGAATTTGATTCCCAGGATTCACAGGGAATGCTGGGCTTAGCGGTGCAGTTGTACCGCAGTGCTGGGGAGACAGAGACAGGAGGATCCCCAGACTCACTGGTTATCTGATCTAGCCTGATCAGTGAGCTCCAGGCCCATGAGAGGGTCTGTCTCAAAGGAAGCATTCCAAAGGACACCTGAGATCATCCTCTGACTTACGCGTGTGCGCATATAGACACACACATACACACACACCACACCATACTCACACACAGGGACAGACACGCACACTCACACATACGCCACATCATACTCACATACACGGACAGACACACATGCACACATACACACATAAACACACACCACACCATACTCAGACACAGGGACAGACACGCACACGCACACATACGCCACATCATACTCACATACACGGACAGACACACATACACACATAAACACACATCATACCATACTCACACACAGGGACAGACACGCACACACAGACACACACACACACACCACACCATACTCACACACAGGGACAGACATGCATACACAGACACACACACACACACACACCACACCATACTCATACACAGGGACAGATATACAGCTATTATACACACAGAGACACACCGCACCATACTCACACACAGTGACAGACATACACACATCACACACACACACACACCACCACACACACGTGCACATACAGAGTGCACACTTGCCCATGCACTTGCACTGCAGACACACATGCACGGGGGGGGGCAGTTTTATAAACAAGAGGAACCATGGCACCACCAGCGAGAAGGTGTTGCTAGGGGAAAATGTGCTCTGTCTCTGCCGCCCTTCTCAGTCCTGGGACTTTCCTAGTTTGCATTCTGTTGCTATGGCCAAAAGCAGCCCAGAGAGGAAAAGACTCATTTGGCTGAAGGTCACCGTCAGTCGTCTAGGGAAGCAGGGCAGGAACCCGAGACAGGAACTGAATCAAGAGGCCCTGGAGGAGCCCTGTTTACTGATTTGCTTCAGCCCAGATCCCAGGATATCACTCACAGGGGGCTGGGCCCTGCTACATCAATTAACAATTAAGAAAACACTTTGTGAATGCAGAGACAGGCCAATTCTTCACTTGAGGGTCCCTGACAGCCCAGATTATCCATCATGAAGATGAAATTAATTTCACCTCCACAGATCTCCGACTGGATCACAATACTAGGCTTTATACGCTAACCCCTTCCTTCAGTGTCCCGTCAGGCAGGGATGCCATAAACAGAAGCCGCATGGACAATAATCACAAAGCTGCTCTACTTCTTTGACCGTAAAGAGTGTCCGCTGATTAGAGTGTATTCCCACGAGGGCCCTGGCATTCAAGGGTCGTTCCGGTCTACCCTAAGGCACAAAGGCATGACACCTTCGCATGTCCACCAGGATGTTACAGGCAGCTTCACAAGGGGAGAGCATAGGAAATTTACTGAACTAACATTTGCGTTTACACAAGAACTTCCAGCGTTCAGGGAAGTCTGCCCATTTTCCAGCTGAGGTTCAGGGAGTGTGGACAGCCATGTAGAAACTCTAGCGGTGATATATGTCTGTCTGCCTTTTTCTTGGCCTTTAGGTTTGAGGCAAGGCTCTTTTGGAAGGAAAGTTGGGGAGGCACTATGGCTGCCTAGGACAGGAAACTGTTGTAACACAGATGACATTTCCCGGGGTGCTAAGATAAGGACCCAAGCTCCTGACCCCGTCTCAAATGGAGTTATTCCTTTGTCCAGTTACCTGTTCAGATTTTTTTGTTTTTATTTGCTTGCTTGTTCATTTATGTATTTATTTATCTTTATTTATTGTATATATGTATATTGTGTGGGCATACTACCATAGTGCATGTGTCTGAGAACTTGTGGGAAGAAGTTGATTGTCTTCCCAACATGTGGGTCCTGGGTGGGACCATTGGAACTGGCAGCAGGCACCTTTGTCCGCTGAGCCACCTCATCAGCCTGGAGTTGAGTTCTCTTCACAGAGACAGCTAAGGGACCTTGAGCAGGGTCTTTTTACTGAATTTCAGTTTCCTCTTCTGGAATAATCCTTGTAGGATTATTATAACTATGCCATTGTGTTAGGGACCCTCTTAAGGGATTGTGACTGTGTATGTGTGTGTGTGTGTGTGTGTGTGTGTGTGTATGTGATAGTCATGATAGGGCAGTGGTCTTGTTGTCCATTTTCTATGTGTCTCAGGGGTTTATCAAACAATTTTCCTATTTCTGTAGGCAAAAATAGGCAGAATTTTGCTCGACATTCTTAGGGCTCAAGCTAAGGGGACTCCACCCTTTCTGAACCTTTGGTGGCTGTGGTTCCAGTAGCTGGTTATGTGCCATGTAAATGCATTTTATGGCTAAATATATTTTGTCATATCAGTTACGTCTCAAGTCCCTGAAATTAGCCTCGGAACAGGCACTGTGGAAAGCCAGCCCTATTGAGGGCACAAGGACAGAAGTAGATGGCTTCCATGGAAGACAGTGATGAGCAGGCACTGCAGAGTCACCTGTGGTGACAAAAATTCAGACTCATTGAGCTCTGGAGCAGAGCCACAAAAAACAGAAAGAACAGCTCCCCCAGGCGCTACTGACGAACAGCAGCGACTTGAATCCATGGCCCCTATACAGAATTAACCACAGTCTGTCTCGTCAGTGTTAAGAAGCATCTGAGATTCACTATAGGAATTTAATAGCCCAAACTCATATCGCCCACCCGTGTGTGTTTGTGTGTGTGCCTGTAACCCGAAGTCAACACTTTCCTGTGTCAACAGAGAGAACTGAATTCAGAAGTGTGTTATTTTGCAGAAACAGTACTCCATGTATGATGTCCCTCCAGTGAACATGGCACCGTTCTGGACTGTGGAGGGTATAGTCGGAAGGAAAAGACACTTGAGGGTTATCAGAACCCTCGTGGTTCCAGCTCTCTCTCCTTTTCCCAATCTGAGCTGTCTCTGGAGGTGACTCACTCAGGGATAATCAGGAGACAAGATAATCTGTGGAGGATTCTGGGACAGCTGCTTCCCTGCACGCACTTCTTCATCTCATGCTCACTGAAACATGTGGACAGGGAAGGAGAATTTGCCCCAGGGGGTCCCCTAAGGAAGCACAAAGGCTCAGCATTTTGAGTTCCTCCCTGCTCTGTTCAGACACTTGAAAATGTCTCTTCCTTGTCATTTTGGTCAAGGAAGAAAGCAGCTTGTCAAAATGTGTCTCTAGCAGAGGTGGGCTCATTAAGCCATCATCCCTATGGCGCCCCTAACAGCCCATCACCTTGATAAGCTGGTCTTCTTGCATTCAGATGAAGGTGTTTGATCCAAGGACCTGTAAGAGATCTCTCCTGTTGTTTAGAGAGTAGGAGGATCGCTGGGTACTTCTTAGTTTAGCTTGTCTGAAAGTACAGCACAGGGGAATGGTACCTGGGCCACTGGGTCATTGTTCATCGCTGAGATTGCTCCAGATGTTGAGAACACTGGGACCCTGAAGTGTCTGATGGGGCGCTGCAGCGGGTGTGGGGGATTTGATGAACACATCTGCCACAGGCTGGAACTGCTAAGTGCAGGCTGCTTGGGTGTTTCTCTCTGCATTGGGCAGCGCAGTCGCTAGTCTCAGGTGCCTTCCAAGGGCCCTGCGGCAGCCGGCCGATTTAGGGCTGTGACTTTTAATGTAAAATTTGACAATATAGATCAGCCTTACTTCAGAGGCTTAGAATGGACGATTGCTTACTATATATTGAACCCATGTGATGTGGTAGTATCGTATGATGAAACTTTCCAATGTGGGGATGAAATCCATTTTTGTGCTCACCCCGCATAGGGAACCCATGGCAGCCCTAAGTACGGATACCACCAAAGTCCAACTTGGTGAACCAAGTAAGATTTATTGGGGTTGCTTACAACAGTATATGTGAGGGGTTACTTATAGGAGCAGAAATGACTCAAAGACAGCTGCATCACCCAAGCCCACCCCAGGATGGGTGACAGCTCGCAGCTCTAGTTATCTGAGCACACCGCACAGCCTGCAGGTGGCTCCGCAGGTTGGAGCGTGTCCTTTCCTGGTGCCTCAGTTCGTCTAAGCCTCTGCCAGGCAGCCCCGCTGGTTTCTGCTTCTTCCAGGCAGCTGGTGTGGTCTTGGAGTTTCCTTTGCCGCTTTTCTCTTCTCTGCACTCTTTGGCTTTTTCCTCTGAAAGGAACTTTCTGCTTTTGTTTACTCTGGAGGGGCGGGGCCTAGCAAATCTGGTCAGTTTCAGGGAGTCCTTGAAGCAATATTTTTAGTGGTTTATCTCTCTCCTTAAGAACTTCCCTGCAGGATGGAATGTTTTGATCTTGGAGGAAACTGTTACTCAACATCTAGGTACCAGGCTGTGAGGGTAAGAGATTCTCAAACTTACTGGAGCTTTGTAACTAGGAGAAGTTTGGAGAACCCCTGGGGATCTGAGAGGTCCACCCCTGAGGTCTATAACACACCCCTTGTGTGTGTAATAGAGTTGAGTGTATGTGTTCTATAGAGCTATGTGACTGCACCCTTGACCAACGTGGGTCCCATGATCTGAGAGCACATGTGATGAATCACAATGCAGGATTCATGAGGACAGTTACCTTTTCCTGGGTATGTGAACTGCTTAAAAAAAACAACATTTGCAAGGGTAGTGTGCTTAACATGATGTTGCGGTGGTGTGTTATAGACCTCAGTGTGTGTGTTGTAGACCTCAGTGTGTGTGTTATAGAGCTAAGTGTGTGTTATACACCTCAGTGTGTGTGTTATAGACCCTAGTGTTTTATTGAACTCAGTGTGTGTGTTATAGAGCTGAGTGTGTGTTATAGACCTGAGTGTGTGTGTGTTATAGAGCTGAGTATGTGTTATAGAGCTAAGTGTGTGTTATAGAGCCCAGTATGTGTATCATAGACCTGAGTGTGTATAGTATAGAGCTGAGTGTGTGTGTAATAGAGCTCAGTGTATGTATGTTATAGAGCTATGTGGTGGTATATTTATATCTCTATGACCTGCTGGGGAGATTTCCTTTTGGACCTTAGTTCTAAGACAAGAGTTTCTTCTTGGCAAGTCTTTACATGAAATACCCCCCACCCCCCAGTTGCCTCCTCTTGGGTGTTAGGCACAGGTTTAAAGGCCTGTTTTACTGTGGGGAACCATTTTCACCATGAGGAGCTGATCCAGCCCCGCCGTCCCACTTCAGTGACAGATCACAGGAAAAGTCATATGAGCAGAGCTGCTCCAGACGCCGACTCATAAAAGGATCTTTTTTTCTCTCTGCGATATTTCTAGAGGGTTAGCAAGCAAAGTCCCTCTGACTCCAATAGGAAGCCAGTTTCCACACCCTGATGATACAGATGCACCCTGTAGTTGGGCTGCAAGGAAAAATTGGCTGTTCCAGTGGAAGAGAGAGAGAGAGAGAGGATAACATCTGAACCAAAGCAACCGAACACCCGATCTGTCCCCTGCCTATTGATCCTGGTTTCTGGATCCTCTCCCTGGCCTAATTCCTCGTCTCCTCTTCATTTTTCTCACCTTATTTTAATGTACTTTTCTTATTTTATATCTCATTATACTTATTATAAATGCAGTAAATCTTTTGGGAACTGGGTGGGGGTGGCAGAGAAGGAGTTCAGGCTTCATCATTCATTTGAATCATTATTCTAAATGTAACTCCTCTGCTTCTCTGCTCCCTCTCCCTCCTCCTCCCATTTTCTGCATGCTTTACATTTCCTTTGCTTTTTTTCTGTCAAGACAGAGTCTCATTCTATAGTCCTAGCTGACTTAGGCTTTACTACATAGATAGGGCTGGCTGTGAACTTGTGGTACTTCTGCCTTTGCTTCTTAGGTGCACACTTATAGCTTACCAGAGGTAGAGAGCACAGAAGCAGGCACAGAAGTCATAGCCACTGTAGCTCTCAGATTCATCATGTAATCGATCGAGGTCTCGGGCTGGGCGTGTTGCTCAGTGGTAGAGAACTTGGCTGGCGTGAACAAGTTCCTGGCTGAATTTTTAGCACAGAAGAAAAAGAATCAAAGCTTCTGGTTACGTTTATAGGATGGAAAGGCATAGAGATCACCCGATTAAACATTTTATGCAGACACAGTAAAAAAATAAAGGCTTTATGAGTTGGAAAGAAGGTACATTGATTGGCTATCAATGTGCAACAAACTCACTACCCATAGACTTACCAACGTAAGTCACCATCTGCTACTTAATTGTTTATATTGCCGTGTGTGTTTGTGTGTATAAGTGTATTATATGTGTGTATGCATGTATATGCATGTGTGTATGTGCATGTATGTAATTGTATGTGTACATGTGTGTATGTCTGTGTATATATATTATGGTGTCTGAGTGTACATATCTGTATGCATGCGTAAGTGTATGCGTGCGTAAGTGTGTGTATGTGTGTATTTGCATTTGTGCACATATATATGTGTACATGCCTGTGTGTGTATATGTGTGTATCAGCTGATTTAGGATCCTTTCCTTCTGACCCCTTGGGCCCAAATCCCCTGCTGTTATCCCCATTGTGTATGTCATATTTTAAAGCTGTGTTTGGTATCATTTTCATGTTAAAAATAATTTAAAAATTGTTGTAGCCCAATACTGTAATGTACTTACTGCTATTTTACAGTCCCTGAAATAGTAAATTAGAAAGATGATACTTGGCTCTTAGCAAATTGAATAAAATTAATTGAATAGTGAATTCTTTATATTTTTATGAGCTAAGAAAGGCAGAATGCTGTCTGCTCTGTGGTTTTGTAATCCCGTGTGTTTTGCATCTAGCTAGCTGATCAAAGCAAAATGTTCTGTTCTATTTTCTTTTACTATTGCTGTGATAAAATCCTTGGACAAGTGAAATCTAAAGGGGACAGGGGTCCATCCTGGCTCAAAGTTCAAGTGTATCGTCTGTCACCTAGGGGAATTCAAGGCCAAAGGAGCTTGAAGCCGCCCGCAGATCTACGGTGAGGGACAGAGAGAGACAGATGCCTGCTGCTCAGCTCCTGTTCTCCAGTTACACAGTCCAGGATCCTAGCCAGGGAATGGTGCCACCCACAGTGGGCAGGCTTCCCACCTCAATGAATGAAATCAAGATGACCTCCCCATAGTCATGTCCCGAGTCCATCTCCAGGTGACTCAAGAGTCTATCTAGTTAGCTATTAAACCAACCATATCACACATGTAAAGCCTTGTGCTAGCGGTTTCAGGGGCCAAATGCTTTATGAGATGAGGAGATAAATTGTCCAAACAGTAACGTCCTTGCTGTTCAAGCATGAAGATGTGTATTTGTTCCTTAGAATCCATGTCAATACTCCAAGTGTGGTGATACATGCTTACAGTCCCAGTCATGGGAAGACAGAGACAGGCAGATCCCCAGAGCTCGCTAGCCAGCTAGCCTAGCCTTCTTGGGGAGTTCAAAGCTAGTGAAAAGCCTGGCTCATAAACCGGGGTTAGTGGTGCCTGAGGAATACCACCTGAGGTTGTCGTCTTACAGGTGCATACATTTGTACCCGACACACTCACCCATACACATGCACATACACTCACATGCACACACATACACACTTGCACACACATGTATGCATGTATACACACATGCATACAGACATACACACTATGCACATACACACCTTCATGCGCACACATATACATATGTACACACATGGTAGCACATGGTATAATTTAAGTGTGTTTTTAAGACTTTACTGCAGGCTGAGCTGAGCAGGCCTAGGTGGCTGGAGACTCAGCTCTCACGTTCTTTAGTAAGTGGAGTGTGTATCTGTACTTGAGAGAACTGAAGACAGTCTAAGGCCAGTGTCTGGGGAAGACTTTCTGCTGCAAGAGTCTACAAGCATGTACTTCATTCATTTGAACCAGTCTTTTTTGGAATTATTGGAAGAATGACATCAAAGTAAACTGCATTGGTAAAAGTGAATATTGAGCAAGTATTAGCATCTTCAGGACGAAATTAAAAGTTTTTATTAACATGTGCTAATTGGACATGTTAATGGGATTTGGTATGATCTTGCCAAACATGAATATGCGTTGCATTGATCAAACCCACAGTGAAGTAAAAAAAAATGGATTTAGGCTTTTTACTAAAGCGCCTTAAGCATCATCACCAACCAGTGCAAATGCATGGATGGGCTTATTCCTGAGCCAGTGGGATAGAGCACAGTATCTCTTTCTCATGGGGGATGCTGACCCGAGGGCTGGCAGTTGGGACACTAAGTCCTGTCTGGTTCTGTCGCCGAAAAGCAGATCATCTGTGTCAGATCTTCTGACCATGGCTCAAGCAAGTCAAGGAAAAACAGTCTAATATTTTGAGTACCTAAAAACATGAGGCTGAGATAGGTAACCTGGTCCCAGTTGTGAGACACTGGCCATGTGTGGCCATGGTAACGCCACATCTCTCGATGGCCTCGTTACTTGGCGTTTCATCTTGGGACCACATCTGTGCCTTCTGCCATCTTACCCAGTCTGCTTTTAGTTTAAATCAATAATCCAATAGCCATTACTGTCCATTTTTTAAAATAAGTGCGAAATTGCTGTTTGGTTGGCATATTTTCCTTTCTGGGATGAATTTTGAGTGCATATGAGTTTTGAGTCTTGTTTTCTGAGCAATCCCTCCTACCCCACGATTCCCTCCTCATTTTAATCCTCTGAAATAGAAACAGTGGGAAGAACTCACCGAGGAGTGAGGGGAGAATATTCGACAACAAGCCACCGTCTCTTACCCAAACAGCTCCCGTCACAGATTAACTGTGCAGTGACACAGGACGAAGTCTTTCTGTCCCACAGCCAGCGCCCCTTCTGAGTGCCCTACTTTGTGAATGCTGTGTTTCTTCCATGCATTGAAGATCTGGGTGTCTTAGATGAGCGTTTGCCTGGGGATTTTATAGCAAAACTCAAGAGGCATGCAGGCTCCCTGCCTCTTCGAACCTTGTAGATGTGAGAGCGAGAGAGGAGGCAGCCCCTTCCCTGGTGATGGCACAGCGCACAGCGCGTAGAAGCCCTCCTCGAAGCGGGGGTGCTCTCTGTGGTCAGCTCCATGGCTTGGAGGTGGGCAGTGAGGCATTCATGCGTACTCAGTACTGTTCACAGGAAATACAGGATAAGCCCCTCAGCCTGTCTCCTTATTTATTATTTCGTTCTATAAAACGAGACGCTTTCTCTGCCAGCAAATCTTTGAAAGCGTCTTTCACTTAGAGTAGAAAGCAAAGTCTCTAAAAAAAAAATGAAGGAGGGAGCAAACTTTGAATAGTTTTATCTTTTTATTTCCAGTCTTAAAGAAACAGAAGATGGGATTGTATCTGTTTCCTCCTTAAGGACACACCCTCAGCCCAGACACCTTTTCATCCTCAGTGCTCAACAAAGACCTGGCCCCTGATGGGCATGTTTGCTCCTTTGTTTGAGGATAGCTTTCTGAGGAGTTGGAGTGTGATTCGAAGTGGGGACGTAGTGGGGTTTGTGTCTGCCCCGATTCTCATGCCTGAGATGTAGGTCCTGATCTTTTCCTTCCATTTCTCATCTCCCTGCTGCCTCCTCCCTCTAGCTCCGTCTTGTGTAATGCATACGTTTTAGAAAGTGATCGGCACACGGGTATCCATAACACCACGCCTTGCTAGTCCCCTTGGAAGCATCACTGGATAGACCGCTGTCCTGTCTTTCTCTTCTGCAGTTTGTGGCTGGGACAGTGAGCACTGGTCCAAAGGGAATGACGTCGTCAACAAACACCTCACAGTACTGAGTCTGCTCAGATGTTGACCACTGCTCTGACCACTCAGCAGAGCAGTGCTATGCTGGAATAGTCCAGGAGGACTAATAAATGCTCACTAGATGCTTAGCCTTCCATTGTCTAAAGTGGGCTTGTATTGCCTACGTGGAGGCTCAGTAACCCGTTGCCCCTCCCCCATTTCCGAAGCCCGGATATAAATTCAGAAGCCAGCAACTGACCAGCATTCGGCAAAAAGCAAGGGGCAAAGTTGAGATTTGAACTTGATCAACTCATCTCTGATGGGGCTCATCTATAATACATGTCAAGCCTCCCCAACTAAGAGAACTCAAATCTGCAATGCTCCAAAACCTGAAGCTTCCTCTTAGCCCCAGCACGATGCCACAAGTGGATGGACGGTTCCATCTGATGTCTTGCGGTAGACAGTTGCTGGAATGCTCGTACACTAACTACCGTGTAAAGTTACCCTTGTGACCCTGTGCAAAGCAGGGTTATGAAACAGGTGACTTTTGTCTTTAGACTCAGGCCCTGTCCCCAAGGTAGCATTCCTGCCTGGGGATTTTGGATAAAGCTCACTGAGACTCACATATGGTATTTATGCTCATTAATCAGAGTTAGCTTGGCACTGTGTATTCTATAAGCTTCGGTTGCCTTTTGTGGGTCCTGGATCTTTATGTATGTTTCCCCTTTAATTGGTTGGCCAAGGGTCTTGTGAAGGCATATGGATAGCATAGATAGAAAGGGTATTCCCTCCTGACTAGCAGGCACAGTACCTGGGGGTACACCAGCTTCCCGGACACTTGCTCAGATGGGTCTCTCTGCTTGCACGACGGCCTTCAGGATTGCTGATTCAGGAGACCCTGGAGTCTCATATCCAATTTAGGCGTTCTGTTCAGGAGCAAATGGAGTAGATGCTGCAGGAGGGATCTTGCTTTTGTTGTTGTTGTATTTTTTGTTTTGTTTTTCTTCTTTCCAGACAGTGTTTCCCTGTGGCTTTGGAGCCTGTCCTTGAACTAGCTCTTGTGGACCAGGCTGGCCTCAAACTCACAGAGATCCGCTTGCTCTGCCTCCCGAGTGCTGGGATTAAAGGCATGCGCCACCGCTGCCTGGCAGTACTTTTAAAAACTAGGTGCTCTCCTGACACTGATAAATTCTCATCCAAAACTGTCCTTGTTTGTCCAGTTCAGAAGGAGACGAGTTATGCTGTGTGCTAAATGGTGATATAAAAAGGTTTGGAGGAAGGTCTTAATGACATCCACTAGAGAAGGGCGCCAGTTACCGGAGTGTTGGGTGCACGCTCTTGTCCATTTGTGCTGCATGAACATGTTTTCATTTAACTGATATAAACCTTACCTCATTGATTTCTCTCCTTGAGCTGCTTTCCCAGTTCTCCAGAGTTGAATTCTGTAACAATATGCCTAAGCTCAAAAGTCTTTTTCTGGTTGTTCATCAAACTTCTCTGCAGCAATACATACGTGTGTGTGTGTGTGTGTGTGTGTGTGTGTGTGTGTGTGTGTATGCATAAAGCTTTAAGTGGTAAATTTTATTCAACTGAGTCCTCACTAAATTTATTACTATACAATTGAATTGTTGTTAAAGTTTATTAGGAAAGTGTTTCCGAAATCAATTGAGCTTTCCAGGAATCAGCTGCTTATCTGTGGATGGTTTTATTTACTGCTAGAGCTAAACTGGGGTTAGCACAGATTCAACTTCCAGTTTCATGTTTATAAACATGTCTGAGAAATTTTGCTCACGCACACAGGCAGAGCGACGAGGACTCCTTTCGGGAGTTCTTTGAATTCTTTTCAGGTTGCACACCTGAATTCACATTTTGATCGAGCACCGGTGATTATGTTTTTATCTTTTATTTTGTGTGCATGCATGCAGTGTATTCATATGTATTTTCACATGAGTGTTTGGGTGTGTTTGCCTGTGTGTATATGTGTGTGTTTGTGTTTATGTATGTATGTGTTTGTATGTGTATGTTGTGTATATGTGTGTTTGTGTGTATGTTGTATATATGTATGTTTGTATGTATGTGTTTGTGTGTATTTGTGTTTACATGTGTGTGTTTGTATGTATGTTGTAAATATGTGAGTTTGTATATATGTGTTTGTGTGTATTGTGTTTACATGTGTGTACACATGTGTGTATGTGTGTGTTTGTGTGTGTGTATGTATACGTGTGTGGGGTGGATGGATCTGGAAGTGGATTCTGGGTAGCTTCCTCCATTGTTCTCCATCCTGTTCTTGTGATTGAGTCTCACTGAACCTGGAGCTCACTGTTACAGTCAGACTAGCTCTGCTGTGAGCTCCCCACAACCCACCTCTCTCCTCCTCCGGTGTTTGGCGATAGGTGCCTGTGACTATTCTCAACTTTTATGTGAGTGTGGGGATCAACATCAGGCTAACCATGCCGGTGCAACAAGCTCTTTCCCCACTGATGTATCTTCCCACCTATAAGAATTACCTGGGATGACCCATAAGCTGACCCTTGCTTGGGTTCATCATCAAAATTGCTTAAAGCGAGATGCCTTGGAAACCAGCTGTGTTTTTTAAGGGATTTCTTGTCCAGGCATGTGTGTTCTTCTCATTTGTAGCAGCCTAAACCAGGAGCTTTGCCAAGATCCGCCAACGGCTGTTAATTGCACCTGCTATGTTTTAACTTAAGCATACCTAGAAACAGCCGTGAAAACAAAATAGTGTTAATTTCTTTAGTCAATGTGTATTTTATATCTGCATATGTAACATCTATGTATTATTCTGAGCTATTTCTATCCTATACAGAAAGAGAAGATTTAGACTAATCAGTGACTAAGAGTTGTCATGTGACCTGAGGAGCCCAGCAGTTTGTATCAAAGCTGTCAATCAAAGAAGCCTTGCCATCTACTGGAAAAGGTCTATCTGAGTTTTTAATTTCAATTTGCGTCTTTGAGGAACCAATTCTAGATGCTAAGAAGAAATGACAGATTGCTTACAGCAGGGAAGTTGGTTTTTAAAATAGTGTGGTTTTGCAGGATTATATTTTGTAATGATTTACAAAAATCATTCCAAAACTACTGTTTCTCATTCGTCTTTACGAATGCAATACTGTGAGCACCAGGACATAGGCACGGCCAGGATGGGAGTGAGGGGCTTGCTGCTGTTTGGGAAATGACTGAGAGTGTGTGGGCGCTGTGGTCTAGGGGGTAATTCAGTAATAATCATGTTCATGGGCCATTGAGACAGCTCAGAAGGTCAAGGTGCTTGCCCCCACGGATGGCATTCTGACTTCAGGAACCCTGTGGAGGAAGGACAGAACCAACTCCTGGACATTGACCCCCTTTCTCCAAGCACTATGGCATGTGTATGCCCTTCCAAGTAAGGAAATGTGTTAACATTTATGAAAGAAGAATCATGCTTGTAATTGCAGAAATAACTTCATTTACTTTTACACTTAAGAATCCAGTTATTTTTGTTATTCCTATACATTTATACTGTGTGTGTGTGTGTGTGTGTGTGTGTGTGTGTATTTGTACGTGCGCACATGCACGCGTGTGTATCCACATGTGGGCATGCACATGCAAGCCAGTAGTTGACACTGGGTATTGTCTTCAATCATTCTCACTTTCTATTTTATTATCTATTTGTTTGTTTATTCATCTACTTTATTTATTTGTTTATGCAGACATGCCGGCCTAGAAGTCACAGAGATCTGTCTTTGCCTCCCTGGTGTAGCATGAAGGCCACCACAGAATTGGGCCGTCACATCTGGCTTTCCTCTTTATTTGGGAGGGAACAAAGGTTTTCACTGTCCCCGGTGTCTATAGTTGGCTTGACTGCCCGGATGTCATGGGAATCACGTCTGATTCTCTAGCACTAGGGTTATAGACACAGGATGCTATCACACCTATCATTTTATTTGGGCACTAGGGACCCACACTCAGACCCTCGTGCATGTGGAAAACACACTTTGCTGGAGAAGTGATGTCCTCAGCCCCCAATTCCTATACGTTCAACAGAGAGCTGTGCGCCACTAAAAATTGCCGTAGCAGCTGGAATATTTTGGTTAATAACAAGTACAAAATATGAAATATTTTTACAAGGGTAGACTGGCCATTAGAAAAATTCCAGAAGTAAATATTTGAAAGCTAGATTCTAGCCATCTTTGAGGTTAATATGGACTGAGTCGACATTATTTTTAGTGTGTTATTTTGGGTAATTTAAACATTTTAGAAGCATTGCAGTTAAGAGTCAGTGTCAGACATCTGCATCCTTATAGTGTGAAGGGTCTCTCCTTTCCAGCTGATGGCATATTGGAAGATGGAGATACATGCTCATGAAAAAGAACCCTTGCATCTATATACATTCCCAAATACTTGGTGTGCGTTAAATATTTACTAGTATTTTTCCCATTCATGTTAACAGTTCTTCTGTGAAATGTACCCTTTGACCTTGGTCATGGCAAAGATGATGTGTGGTTATTTTATTTACCAATTTTATAGCCTCCAGTAGGGACTAGAATATCTGCAGTACAATGTCCTACCCTTCAGTGTCCTCCCCTCTTCCCCACCTCCAGCCCGCCACACACACATGTTCAGTGTATGGATTGGCTTGATCTGTAGCAGGCTCCTTCAGAGCAGCGCTTCCTGGGTGGAAAACACCTAGTTCTCATACCAGGAGGTTAACTTCCTGTTGGAAGACAGTGAGCCTGTGGGATGGGAGAAGCACTCTAAGCCCTTTTTATTCCAAGTGTTCCTGCATTGGGGCAGTGTGACTCCTTTGTTACTCATACGCTCATACCAGAAGTGACAGAGCAGGCCCCGCTACTGTGAAGTTTGCAGCCTTGGCCATTCTCCATGGCGACCTTAGTGTTTGAAAGTAGACATCAAGGTGAACTCTGGTTTGAGTAACTCAGTTCTTAGTCTGGGCCCTTGACAGCTGTGCCTTACCTACCCCTTCTGAAATCAAAACAGGCCGTTAGGATTTAGGAATTTTTTTCCTTGTCAGACTTGAGCTTGTGACTCATAAAACCAGTGCTTCCATGGTCTCCTTGGAGGTTTGGCTGCAGGTTTTTTGTGGACACCGAGCCTGTGGTCAAGTAACTGTCATGAAATGGCACCTCATTTACATATTATCTCCCCCTGCGTGCTTCGAATTATCTCTACATTATTTATAACCACTAATGTAAAACATATGGCAGAGAAATGGCTGTCACACTTACTGTGCAGGGAATGGTGACAAGAAAAGTTGTCCACTTGCCTGGTTTGGTTTTTTCCCCTCAATGTTTTCAAGTTGAGGTTGGTGAGGTCCATGAGCACAAAATTTCACCGGGTGTGGGGGGTAGCTGTAATTAGGGGAACACTAAACACTGGTGTAAAGTCCTGGTTGGACAGGAAAGAATCGTAGAGCACAATTACTTTCCCATTATGTAAATAAATCTTCTAGGCGGTTGACAGTTTCTAATTGAATCCTCACTTTGTTCCAGGAAGCAGAACTTGCAAAGAGGAAACACAAGCATTGGGGTGGTGGTAAAGACACTGTGTCACTGTGCTGTTGGGAGCAGTGAGACCCCAGATCCTTAATTTCTTGTAATCCCCTGATCTGAGTGCCTACAGCTGCTCTGAGCACGAGACCTCCAGGAGTTCCTGATGGCAGGAGAGTGGTTTCTGGTGGGTTTGGCTGGGGCATGGCTATCTCTAAATAATCTGCCCCTGAACACAAAAAGGCGGCATTGTTGGGGAATTCAAGGATGACCCGTGTCGCTGTCTCTCTGTCTGTGTGTGTTTGTGTATTTTAACCTCCAGCCCCCTTGCCGGAACCTTGCGAACTGGGTGCCAGCGCACAGAGCACAGACACGGGGGCGCCGTGCGCGCCATTGTGCCATGAATTATTGGGGACTTAACCCTTCATGTTTAGTCTTCCTGATGTTTCTCTCTGAAAGTGACCCTGTGGATTCTGAACAGAGGCTACAGGGCTTGCTGGGTTTCTCATGGGGACTGCGGAGGGGCGGGGCTTTGGTGATCATTTGGCGAAAATGGGCACTGCTCCTTTAAACAGATAGGAAGTTGTGTTTCTCCCTTGTTCAGGAAATACAAGCATAGCTTTGAGTCAGTATTTTAGTAGATTTTGTGTAGAAGAATATTCAAATGTGCTTTGAGTGGCCTGAAGAAGATATGAAGGGGGCAGCTCACTGGGGTCCGTCCTTTTGATTGGTGACAGATACCATAACAGAGTACCTCTTAGTGACACCTATGGAGGTACAGAGGTGATCCATCAGGATTGTAAAGGAGCATAGGAGGGCTTGACTCAAGCATGATAATTTATTCTATTGAAATAAAGTAGATAATGCCCAGTGGAGCCCTGGAGGCATCTCACTGGGAGAGGTTAAAGAGTAGACAGCTGTGCAGCAGTGGGGAGGTAAAGCTGAGTGTGCTCACCCAGAAGGCTTCCATGCAGCCACTGTTGAGGACAGAGATCATGCAACAGTGTCAGGTGACCTTGATAGGTGTGACATGGGGCAGAACATAGTGACCAACATCATGCATTTAGGATAATCCCTCCTGAATTAGATAAAACGTTATCCACAGGTTTCTGGAAATGCATAGACTGTGAACTGCTGTGGAATATTAGTTTAAGATGTGGTACCTTTGTTTATGCTGTGGGATAATTATTTAATGGTGCAAAGATGTGTTGCATTTTTTTTATGTTGCGTTGTTTAACTCTGTGAAGCTGTGTCACTTTGCCTGCCTAAAACACCTGATTGGTCTAATAAAGAGCTGAACGGCCAATAGCTAGGCAGGAAAGGGATAGGCGGGGCTACTAGGCAAAGAGAATAAATAGGAGGAGAAATTGAGGCTCGAGAAAACAGAGATGAGAGAAGAGGGAGTGAGAAAAAGAGAGGAGGATGCCAGGGCCAGCCACACAGCCAGCTACAGAGTAAGAAGAAAAGAAAAAATATATAAAGAGAAGTGAAAAGCCCAGAGGCAAAACGTAAAGAGAAACTGGATAATTGAAGTTAGAAAAGCTGGATACCAAAAAGCCAAGCTAAGGCCCAGCATTCGTAAGTGAGAATAAGTCTCTGTGTATTTATTTGGGAGTTGGGTGTTGGGTCCCCAAAGAGAAAGAGCTACCATAAACCAGAACATGTACTACATACTTTAACAGAGTGTGTATGTGCACACGCTATGTGCATATGTGTATATGTGTGTCTGCTAGTGTGTATCTGTGTTTGGAAGTACAGAGGCCAGAGGAAGATGTCTGCTTTTGTGACTTGCCACATTATTCCCTTGACACAGGTCTTTTCCTGGACCTGGAACTCTGCATTGTGGGTCTGGGCTGGTAGTTAGTAAGCCCCTGGGACTCTGCATTGTGGGTCTGGGCTGGTAGGCAGCAAGCCCCTGGGACTCTCCTGCGCTCCTCCCACCCTCAGTGTCTGGGGACAGATGCATGTGGCACACCTGGTCTCTTTCGTGGGTGCTAGAGATCCGAATTCAGGTCTCCATGCTTGTGTAGCAAGTGTTCTTACCCACGCAGCATCTCAGCCCATAAGCCAAAATATGATGGTGGTTGTTTCCAGAGTACACCCAGGGGCTTTGCCGCCACCGTCTCCTTTGCTGTTGTTTACTAGGTTTCTTCTGATGCAGCTATCCATCTTCCAGTGAAGGAATGTCACTTATAATGTCTCCTGGGGAGGCTCGAGTCTGCCAGTGCTCGGCACGAGAGTTGTAATGATCCCGTGCTTTTGAACAGATTAAAACGTGGTGTTTCCTCCCCGTTGCTAGCAGCTGAATGGTGAGAAAAGATTTCCTGATGTCAGAATTTACCTCTGTCGCTTTTTTAGTGCTGAGATATAGAAAGCTCCAGGCATACATACAAATGCAGGCGTGAAACCCAGGGCGGTAAGCTGGATGGGGAACGAGAGCACCCTTAGCCTTGTCTTCTCAGCCTTTTTCGACCTGCGTTTCCTCTGCCACTCTTTCTTTGCAGGAGTGTTAATGGATTGGTTAATTTGTGAACAACACTCCTAATTGTATTAAATCTCTACAACGTTATTAAGCATTTGTGCCAAATTAGATCTGAGTGCTGGGGAAAGCACTTTGCCGGTGGTTTGAGGGAAGGAAGTAGAGAGGGATGCAGGGGGATCTTAAGGATAACAAGTACCTGGGCACTAATTAAGACCCTCAAGCCTTCGCTAATAAAACAACATGGGTTGAGAACCTCATGGCTGAAGGTTCAGAAGCATCTGGAAGCACAGGAGGCTGCTTCCTAATGCTAGCTACTAAGGAGGAGGAACACGCCAAACAGCCTGATTTTTACTGATTGTTTGGGTTTTACTTTTATTTGTGGGAAAAGAAATAAGCAAAAATTAGCATCTCAAGAGCCCTAGGCCTTCTTCTTCTAGTTGCTTGGGATTGTATTTCCGACACCAGGCTGGAGGTATTCAGTGCTTTGAGACAGAGAGGGAAACAATCACAAAAAGTATAATTGGACCTTGTCTATTTTGAAAAGTAAGAATAATAGCCTAGAATATACCAGCGTCTCAAAAACCATGCTTGCCAGCCACTTTCTTCTGCGAGTAAGAGGAACGAATTCAGCCTTTGAGGGTGTTTACTGTGCCTTTGAGCTGAGGTGGGATGGGAAGGAAGGGGTAACGGGACATTCACGGCCGCCTCTGCATGCCCTTCCTGCATCTCCGCAGCTTGTGTGCGTATCCTCACGTCTTCGCTGCACCTGTTCCTCAGCCCCCAGATTATTGCATTTAGTATTCAAGATCATGGCAGCAGCAGTGGAAAGCTATGCCTAGAGTTAGGCAACCTGCTTGCGGGATTTAATGTTATGTGTTCATTGCGTCGTGTATTTGAACATTTGTAAAGTGAGAGATACTTGAAGTCCCATTCGGGATAGAAACCAGCTCCAGCCCCAACTGTAGGTCCTTCTTTTCTTGAGAGCTCCCACGGAATCTTGCCTGCAGTATTTTTTCTCATCATCACTAGTTCGGAGGCCATCGAGGTAGGTCTCAAGGGACCTGGCTGTGCCCCCAGACTGTGAGTTGTAAAAAGGGTTGTCTTGACTCTCAAGCCTGCCTCACAGTCTTTCTCACCACACAGCCACTTGGTTCCCTTCCTTCCCTTCTCACTTGCCTGGCTTGTGAGGCAGCCAGGGTCTCCCTGGAGAGCGGAACCAGACGAGCCCACCTGAGGGTGTTTTTTCAGCCTCTACAATTGTAAGCGAAATAAACCCCTCTCTTTTAAAAGAACTCAACTGCTGGTGTTTTGTTACAGAAACAGGAAACTGACTAACACAGAGAAACTGACTAACTGCCCAGGAAGAACAAAAAAAAAAAAAAAAAGAAAGAAAAAAAAGTGGAGGGGTAGAGGTACTGCCTTGCTCTTTGTTTTCTGGGAATACCAGCCCACCATAAATCAACCCACAGGGCCAGGAAATAGTTAGAAATAGCCACAGGTTACTAACACAAACCGACTCACAGGGCCAAGGGATGGCTGGAGATACCCCACAAGCACCCTAAATGTGTTCTTTCCGCCCTGCCATACAGGGCCTGAAAATTATTCTGTCGTGAATACTGCTGTCCAATTTTGTTATAAGGCAACTTGTTCTGCCCCTGAGCTGAGGCCACTGTTTACCAGTAGTTCCCTGACACAAGAGTTCCTGGTTCTGCTCCAACAGAACACAAGAAGGGTCTCATAGATCAACTTGCTGTTGGCGGACTTGTTACTAGATTGCTTTGACTCTGGAACTCATGGTCTTTGAGTTGAGGAGTTAAAATATTAGTACGTGATAGAAAAAGACAGTGATATTGATGGAGAAGGGTGTGTGGTAAAAAACAAGGTTGATCACTAAGTCCAGAGGCGGCGAAGCATGTGTATGCCAATTTTCTGTTCCTGAAACAGATACCCCAGCTAACCTACTTAGAAAGCGGAAAAGGGGCTGGGTAGAGTGGCCCATGCCTTTAGTCCCAGAATTTAGAAGGCAGAGGCAGTAGGACCCCTGAGTTGGAGGCCAGCCTGGTCTACTTAGTACCAGGGCTACATGTTTTGGCTCAGGTTTTTAGAGAGTTCAGGGCATGGCTGGCTGTTGGGGAATATTATTTTAAGGTGTGTTACTTTTGTTTACGTTGCATTTGTTTAACTCTGTGAAGCTGTGTTACCGTGCCTGTCTAAAACATCTGATGGTCCTAATAAAAAGCTGGACGGCCAATAGCGAGGCAGGAGAAAGGATAGGCGGAGCTGGCCAAGCGGAAAGGATAACGATGAGAAGAGGCTAGGAGAATGAGGGAGGAAGGGGGAGGAGTTCAGGGGCCAGCCACCCAGCTACACAGCGAGATGGGGGATAAGAAGGAAAGAAAAGGTACATAGGAATCAAGAGAGAGAAAAACCCCAAGGCCAAAGATAGATGGGATAATTCAAGTTAAGAAAAGCTGGCAAGAAACAAGCCAAGCGAAGGCCAGGCATTCATAACTAGGAATAAGCCTCTATGTGTGATTTATTTGAGAGCTGGGTGTTGGGTCCTCCCCCCCCCACCCCAAGCTAAAAAGCCAAAAGAGTAAAATGTCGCACAATAGCTGGCGTTGACTGTTTTTAGTCTGTGATGGGGCAGCCTATTATAACAGAAGTTCTGGAGGAGATGTTTGCCCCATGGCTTTGGTAGAGAGTTCTGTATCAGAGGAAGAAGGTTCTGGCTTTCCACTTGGAAGGCATCTTACCAGAGGCATCCTGCCTCCCACTAGGCCCTCCCCTAAAGGAGTCTACCGCTTCCAAATAGTGCTGTGTGCTGGGACCACGCCTTTTAAGCAGAGGGCCTTTGGGGGATACTTATCCAAATCGTAGGGGTGTGGTACACACCTTTAATCCGGGCACTGGGGAGGCAGATGCAAGTGGATCTCTGAGTTCAAAGCCAGCATAGTGAGTTCCAGGCTTGTCATTGCTACATAGTAACAGTCTGTCTCAACAAAAGAAGAGATAGAGAAAACCACTGAGAAACTCACAAATAAACCCCAAAACCAAACCAGCCACAGCACTGGGAGCTGAAGTGGGTGGATAGCTAGCTGCACCCTGTGCTTCAGGGACCTCCTGCAGAGGGGCGGGGAGCACCCCCGCAGCATGCTGTCTGCTCGTGAGAGAAGCTGAGGCACAGTTTCCACTATAGCTTGGATTTGAAATGTTTCCAGGCCCGGCACAGCAGGTTCCTTGTGTCCCCTTTAGCTTTTCCAGATCCCTGTAACTGTTTAAACACATTGCTCATTGCTCTCCAGTTTGTTAAATAGATCAGATGCCTCCCCGAGTAAAAGTCTATGGCCAGGAAAGTGTGCAAATGTATGGTTTAGTTAATAATTGCTACTGTGGCACATTCTCTTCCTCTGCCTCCCCCCCCCCCTTAATTGGTTGTGTATTAATAAACTCATGGTTGGTTTCAAGGGCAGGGCTAGTTTTTTTAATGGTCTTGCAGGAATCTTGGGAAGAAAGCTAAAGAATTAGCATAATAAATAATTATTGCTTGCAGCCTCTTTTTGTTGTTGAGATAATAAAATGTTAAAAAGCAAGCCACTTGAGCAGAAAGTAATTGCCCTGACAAGCCACACAGGCTGTGTTCACAATACCGGAGCCCTCCCCTCCTGTGTCGGCAAAAGCTGCACCCTACATACGCGCACCCCCCCCCCGTTATGGAAATATACTTTTCCTATCAATAGGGTAGAACAAAACTCCAGGCTTCTCATTAATCTCAGCTGACGTTTGATTTCATACCCGAGCTCGAGGCAAGGGGCTGGAGAGCACCCCGCTCCCTGAGCGCATGGCCGCGGGCTAACCTCTCCATTAACGTCCCTTTGCATCTGTGTGTCTCCTGGTGGCTGCCACGTGCCAGTCATTAATGTGTGAGTGATTGCTCATGCCCACTCTCTACCCACGGCTTCTCTGCTTGAAAAGACCGCGCGGTAGGGATTTTTACTTTGCAAGCCTTTAACCTTGAACCTTTGGATTAATGACATAAAGAGCTTACTCACAGAGGCGGCTTTGCAGATTTTTTAACTTGCCTTTCTCTACCTACTCCCTACCTATTGTGGATCTCAGAGTCTTACTGAGGAAAGCCACATACCCACAGTTTACCAGTGTGGCCTCTAGGAAGCGGGAAACCTACAGAGTCCGTTTAAGGATTAACGGGATCCATCATAAGTGATGGATCCGGGATTTGAACCCAGATCTACTACTGCTACTGCTTCTCCTTCCTTCTCCTCCCCCTCCCGTTGTTCTTCTTCTTCTTTGTATTTCTTTGTTCTTACACCCAAACTGCAGTTTCCCCTCCTTCCTTCCCAGTTCTCTCCCCACCCACCTCCATCCCCCATTCATTCCTCCTCCTCTGTTTCTGTTCAGAAAAGGTCCAGCCTCCCAGGCATACCAACTAGCCAAGGTCTATCAAGTTACACCTCCTTCTCTCCTATTAAGGTTAGAGGAGAGGGTCCCAAAAGCAGGTAACAGTCAGAGACAGCCCTTCCCCCCACTGTAGAGGAGTCCCACGAGAAGACCAAGTTACACCCTTGTGACAGATTTGCAGAGTGCCTAGGTCAGACCTGTGCAGGCTTCCTGCTTATTGGTTCAGTCTCTGTGAGCCCCCGTGAGCCAAGGATAGTTGATTTTTTTTTTTTTTTTTTTTTTTTGCTAGTTGTGGTTGGCTCTATTCTAGATCTCTGGGCTATCCCGCCTTGAACCCAGACCCTATTAACAAATTTTTCTAGAGTTGGAGAAGTCTCTGAAGATAGAAGTTAGAGTTAAATAACTTTCTATCTGTCGCCTCCAGTTCTTCACCAGCCCAGGGTCTAGAAATGGTAGGGGCGTTGTAGGTATTTTTATTGGCTGGGAGGAGGGGCCTAAATTTACAGAGTACATACTGATGTCAGCTCCGCTTAGGTTATTTGAAGCGATAAGGGAAATACAGGGACTTTCTTGCCAGCCGAGTGACAACGGAAAAGCACATGCGTGTAGATGCCAGGTTACAGGGCAGGAGAAATGGCTTCATAGGTAAGAGCATTTGCTATGTATGCATGAGGACGTGAGTTCGAATCCTCTGATCCCATGTAAAAAGCTCCATATGGTATGCATATGCCTGTAACCCGTAGGCTTGCTGACCACTAGCCTGGTTCCAGCAACTCAATGAGAATGCCCTGTCTGAAAGGAATTCGGCAGACAACGACAGACTTGGGATACCTGGAGATGCTCTTCTCTGGCTTCTGAGCTATGCATGGACACGCAGACCCCTGAGTATGCATGAGCGTATATGCATTTGTGCACCTGCGTATGCACACGTGTGCACACACACACACACACACACCTGCAGACTGCAGATTTACAGATGCAGGAAGACCCTGTGTGAGAACACTGTTCTTGCTGTCACTCTGAGGTCCACACGAGGTGTTGCAGCGAGGGATGTTCTTACTCTCGCTTCTGTGGCGGCGGCGCGCCAGGCTTTTTTACTTCTTTTGAATTGAATAGAAAGCTATTCTACCTTAGGTGAAGATGCTTCATCTCTTGTTTTCGTTTAGGGACCAGAATCTGTGTACAAAACAAGGTTAAAGAAAATACAGCCTCTCTTCAATGATCGGTCCCCTAAGATCGCTCCCCCACCCTGGGTCTTGATAAATAGGACAGCATCTGTGAGTGTAACTGCAGTTTGAGGTCACTAGGAAGGGAGGGACTTCTCGGAAGAACCATGGGGTTGACTTTGTACACTCAACGGTTCCTTCACTGATGGTCTACCAGATCCTTCTCCATGGCTCAGACAGGGCCTGGTTTAGTTATGGAGTCCTCCACTGCGGATGATAACAGGGTTGGTTTTTGCCTGGTGTGGAGCAGGTATGGTCCAGGGAGCCCATGAAACCTCAGCAAAGCGGCCTCCTCTTGTGCTCCAGAGGAAGAGTTGACTCCACAGTGCCCTCTAGGCAATGGTACAGGTTGACCGTAGGATCGGATGACATCTTAAAAGTATTTTCCCGTAGGCGGTGTGGGATGCCCGCTGCCAGTGGTTTGGTCATAGTACAATATTTAGCTGTTTTGGAGGAGGGGTATAATTAGATGAAGATTGTTTAAGAATATGGTATGATGACATCTTAGGAAGCTCTGAGAGTGTGACTGGCAGCTGACAGGCATTTTGCGGGACATTTCAGATGCCTGCCTTAGAAAAGAATGGGGCCCACAGACTTAACTAGTAATGTAACTCTATCCTGATTTTAATTGCTTTGCTGAGGGTAATAGCTGATAATCTTTGCATTGTGTATATAATTGATACTTGGCCTCACTTTCTGATTTCTACCTGCTAACTGAATAGTTGAATCTGTACACACCCTTCTGTGCTAAAGACCTTTGAGTTCTCCCTCTTTTACCAAGATGATGATAAACACCGAACATTTTTGTAGCTCTTTTGTTTTTTGTTTTGTCTGCGTAAGAAACTTATTTGGTCCTCAGATGATTTCTTGCCCTTGGTAATAGATCTCACAGTTTAGAGACAAATGGACCAGGAGGGGCTACTTCATAGCCTGCGTGTGCATAGTGGCCAGGCTTTGGGGCCCGGGAGCTGCGCTCTCCAGTGCATCAAGGTACCTTCTCTCTGAAAGACTGTGTGCCCTGGACTGTATCAACAAGACTGCATGTTTCTAAACTAACCTTAAGAGAATCTGGAATCTAATTAGCCTAAGGTTTTATTTTTTTTTTTTATTTTTTTTGGTTTTTTCGAGACAGGGTTTCTCTGTGGCTTT
>NW_004949118.1:5021125-5023059 GCF_000317375.1 Microtus ochrogaster | reverse complement strand
AGACCAGGCTGGTCTCGAACTCACGAGATCCGCCTGCCTCTGCCTCCCGAGTGCTGGGATTAAAGGCGTGTGCCACCACCGCCCGGCTTTAGCCTAAGGTTTTAATAAGCTACATCTGGGCTTTTTAATGACCACATTGTAGCTTTTACTTAAGTGATTGTTTTAGTCCATATGTACTAGTTCTGTGGTAGATATTGGGCTGGTGGGAGTCAAATAGACCCAGCCCATGTCTTCAGGCTACACCCTCTGCTTCTGAGGGGTGACTTGGTCTAATGAATGGTGACGTAGTCTACTCAAGGAGAACTTCCTAGATGAAGTCTCCCATCCTTTAGTTTCTTTTATATGTATGTATTATGTATGCATCAATGTATGTGTGCATGCATCTATGTATGTATTCATGTATGTATGTATGAACTCAGAGCCTGTCATTGAGCTATGCCCCCAACTCTAACAGATGAGTTTTGATGCCATCATTTTTGGTGCAGTAGGGAGACTGTGTCAAAGAAAATGTCTGGTACAATCTAAGAGCGCAAGTACTTACATGTTGAAGCATCAGGTTCAACTCCTTTTCACCGAAAGCATTAAAGACACCGTGATAGTGACCATCCAGTGTACCAAGCACATCAAAATGCAGTCTGGCATGCACAGAGCCACATTACCTGGACTTGATTGTACTTTTTCTTGTGTTTCTAATTGTTAAAAACATTTCGCTTAAATATATGTTCCCCCAATGGGTTTAAGCATGCACGCTTAATAAGCCAGGCTTATTTATTAAACAGACAGCGACCACAGACTACTGGTTACTGTTTCTCAGTGAGAAGTCCTCTTTGCTATTTTTTGGTCTAATTTGTCTCTTAGTTCCAGGCAAACACTATTTATTGTGCGTTTCCTTCTTTCTAACTTTATACTTCCCAAGAGCTGCGTCTTCTCCACATAAGCGCTATGCTAGGGGTGGTGGCGCATGTCTAATCCCAGCCTGTGAGAGGCTGAGGCAGGGGTATGGCTGTGAGTTTGAGGCCAGTCTGGGCTGCATATAGCGAGACCCAGGACAACCAGGACTACATAGTGAGACCCTGGCCCCACCCTCATTCCTCCTCGATCATGTGACCATCCCAATGGCAGTATCCTAGTGGAGGTTTGGTAGCATATAAATGTCAGGCTTAATTAAATTCACCCTGGCCTCTGCCTGGCTTGTGAAGAAATGGTGTATGCATCTATTAGACCCTCATTTCTTCAGTCAAGGCGTGAACGTCACAGATTATAGTTGGGCAACTCTCGAAGATCACCCACAACACTTGCATTATGGAAATAACCCTTTAAACAGGGGGTTTTATATTTATTTTGAATTCGAATGTTTCAGAAATATTTTAGTAGAAATATGTATTACCATCCATTACCTTCTCATATTATGTACTTTCTTTCCCTAGGAATTCTTTTTTGTTAGTAAAATAGCATCATTTTGATAATTTGGGGAAAATATAAAGAGAAAAATCTGTAAGGCGACCAGTGGTTTCAAGTACTTCCTCCCAGCTTGGTTACCATTTATGTGTTTTCAAAATTTAGAATCATAAAATTCCATACCCTTCTGTCACCTTAAGTTAAATTATAATTCCATACAATGTTACTCATAAAGTATACTTCTGTATGTCCTTAGACTACCAGAAGCCTCCCCGAGCACCTCCTGTGGCTACAGACATGCTCTCTGCCTGGAAGTTCATGCTTTTTTGGCAGCTGCTCCATTAAATACTGATTTGTGCTGTCATGAGTGTCTTTACCTTGGCATCAGCTTTTTATCCAGTTGTGATTCCCTGATGGAATCCAAATCACTGTTAATGTCTTACAGGCTGAGCACTCTGTGTTGAAAATCTTTCTGAAATACTCCCCCAAACCTGAAACTCTTTGAGGCCCATGTTTGTCATCAAGAATTTGGGCTT
>NW_004949118.1:5009516-5020614 GCF_000317375.1 Microtus ochrogaster | reverse complement strand
ATCTCATTTTTTGTTTGTTTTTATGTCATTAAGCCCTCTTCTTCCTCCCAGAATCTCTTCTTCCACCTTCTTGGGAACACTTCTCTTTTTACCTCAGAGCAGTTTCTGACACAGACATATCCTTACCGTGAGTGGGAAGTGGGGTAACTGACGGTCTGTGGTCAGAGGTGGAACCTACAGAGAGCACCGGGAGGGCCCGTTTTCCCATCTCCCTGGTGTTGCTGTCCTGTTTTGTGTTTATGTCCTCATCATTTCCACGGGTGTTGTGATTGGAGGCCACTCTCCCTCAAATGGGCAGTCGTGGGTGTGCAATACTCGGTGTACTTATTCTGGTTGGTGTAAGAGTTTCTGTGTTTCGGCGAGACAGATCTATACAGATGAAGTTGGACATAGATAGCTAACCGTTGTCTCAGGCTAAGGTTGTCTGTTTTGATCTGCTTTTTAAAGTCATTCCCTCTCCTCCTGCTTTTCTGCTCACTTTCACTAAGCTGCTTGGCCAGGGAGGACAGGAAAGACACAAGACTATCTGTGGTCTATCTGTAGTCTATCTGTGGGTGCCCAGATGTGCAACTCCAGCATGCAGGGATAACCTGCGTGGCCAATTTAATGTAGAATGCTAGATTGGGCACACATATCCACGAGCTTATCTGTAAAGATCGTGGTGATCAACCACACTACTTAAAACAGAAAGTGCCCTTTGTTAAAGACAATGGAAATGTAGATTATAGGTGGGAAGGTTCTGCCTGGCACCCCCACAAAGGGGGCGGTTCCTGGTCATGTGTCAAAGCCCTTGTAAAGAACTCAACTTAGACTGTAAAGAACGGCCACCTGGAACAGCACATTGTGAAAATGCATCAAGCCAACACAGGTTCATAATTCCAGGGCCTGGGAGTCTGAGGCAGGAGGCTTCTACATTTGAGACCAGTCTGTGCGACCCGGTGAGATACATTTCAATAAACAATACCCTCCCCAAAGTACTTACTTCTCCAAATGGGATATTTTGCATTTTCAAAAATGGTATGTAGCATGAATCCTTCTAAAGTTGGCGAGAAATACTAGGAATAATTTTAGATAAAAGTGTTAAATTAAAAAAAAAATACCTTTGTTAAAAATAATCTAAGACTCCGGCCAAACAGGATTCTTTTATCAGAATCGAAATGTGAACCACTTGGTATTTCTTGGTTTGGAACTCAGAATCACTAGGGAAATCTTGGCTTCTCCCAATCTCGGATATGCTTACCCGCAGCAGCCCGTGTTTACCTTGTGAGCAGTGTGGCTGCTGCAGGTTACGACCCTGTGCTGATATAAAGGCGTCTGACTCAATGCTTGTACTGGCTCTGAAATCTCACACTTTCCCAAAGGCCCCTTCCGGTACGAATGACAGTGCGATTCTGACATCACCATGGTATGGCGTGAGCAATCATGTCTTCACCTGTTCATTGGATCAAGCCAGGCTCAGTTCTCTGGTGGTGTTCTTCCTCAGGCACGCTGGGTTTGAACGTGGGATCGGTGCGTACACATGGAACATTCGACCGCTGAGTTGAAGACTCTTAGCTCTGGAACTTGGTGCTTTGGGATGAAGACCAGAAGTTGGTTATTTCAGGAGTCTTGTTGAAAATGAAGCCTGTATGTTATTGTTTTATGACAGTATTTGCAGTCCCAGAGCATTGCTGTGGTAACTCTGTTGTTGATGGCAGTGCTTTCCTTGGAAGAAATATTTTTTTTTTTGCTTATTCAACATTTGCTTGTGTTAATTTTCTTTTTGCTAAATGTTTCTTTTATCTTAGCTTTTTATTTATTTATTTTGAACAGGTGCTTCTGGCTTAAGAACAAGTTTCTATTAGACATGTGTATATATATATATGTTACATATACATATATACAGATATATATATCTACATGTATACAGATATGTAAATATACATATATGTGTTTATATATACATATGCATGCATGTATATGTGTATACATATATATACAGCACAGTAATAAGCAAGCAACCTGTGTTCCCCTTGGTCCGGTAGGCAAAGAGGACTTAGACCCACTTACTTAGCACAACACGCTCTAGAGTACCCTTGAGTGGCTAGAACTTAGCCCATGTTAGAACATTAACAGAAAGGTTCGGAATAAAGTTATCGGCTTTCTTCAGACACTTTTTTTTAATTTTTTTTTTCAGATTTATTATGTAAACAACATTCTGCCTCCGTGTATGCCAGCATGCCAGAAGAGGGCGCCAGATCTCATTACAGATGGTTATGAGCCACCATGTGGTTGCTGGGAATTGAACTCAGGGCCTCTGGAAGAGCAGCCAGTGCTCTTAACCTCTGAGCCATCTCTCCAGCCCCCTCTTCAGACACTTTAATCAAGCGTTTGGGAGTTCCGTTCTCAGCCCAATTAGAAGGGCTTTCCTGCTGTCTGTAATGAGATACAACTCCACAGATGTCATAGGCAGGGCATAGGTGTAAGGTATGAAGAGCATCAGAAAGATCTCAAAATCCCGATGCCCTCATCAGGAAGGATGCATGCCCTATGGCTTATGATTTGAGATGCACATAACCAATTTTTAACTTGCTGCAGTACCTATTTAAGCCCTGAAAATTTAAAGGCATGGCTCAGTACCCCTGGGTGAGTCCATCTGTGGGTAACGGTCCGTCTGCTAACATGAGAACAAAGACACCGATGCAGATCTGAGCAAGCAGGCCTTAGTCTATCTGGTTAGAGCTATCTGGTTGCAAGCTCAGTGATGGTCGGAACATTGCTGCCAAGTCTGGGAGCAGTCTGTGTGTCTCCCCAGGCACTGTCCTGAATCTCCTGCTGCCTTGTGGGCAGCAGCACAGCCCTGTCCCTTAGAGTGGCAGTTCTCAACCTTCCAAATGCGGTGATCCTTTAATACGGTTCTTGATGTTGTGGTGACACCCAACTATAAAGTTACTTTTGTTGCTACTTCATAACTGTAATTTTGCTACTGTTATGAACTGTAATGTAAATATCTGATATACAGGATATCTGCTTTGTGCACCTTGTGAAAAGATCCTTCAACCCCTAGGTTCAGAATCACTGCCTTAGAGGTTCACAGTACCATGTTGGGGGTGCTGTTTTGGTTCAGGAGTGTTGTAGTTTGAATGAAAAATGGCCCCTAGAGGCTCATATGGAGTGGCGACTGTTACAACGTGTGGCCTTGTTGGAGAAAGTGTGTCACTGTGGGAGGGCTTTTAGGTTTCGGAGGCTCTATTCAGGCCTGCTGTCTCTTCCTGTTGCAAGCTTGTCCAGATGTAAAACTCTGGACGTTTCCCCTACCATGTCTGCCTGGGTGCCACCATGCTTCCACCACGGCAATAACGGACTAAACCTCTGAACCTGTAAGCCAGCCCGGCTGAAATGTGTTTTCCCTTATAAGTGTTGCTGTGGTCATGGCGACTCGTCACAGCAATAGAAACCCTGACTTAGACAAGGAGGCTGTTGTGGGGCCCAGAAGTGCCTGCGGTTCATGAAAAGTCACATGGGGGTTGATGAAGAGACCTCTCGAGAAGAAACAAAGGCTTTTTTGGGGTCAAAAGCTACTTCTGGCTCGGTTCCCATGGCACCCACCGCGGTGACTCCCCTGCCAAGCTTTAGTTGCTCCACAGCTGCACTTGACCTTTGCTCACACCCTGTTCCCTTTCCCAGGTGCTGGGGAGAGGCGAACCCCCTCCCATGCCCTTGGGGACCTTAACTTCACTGCAGTATCACCGCCTCACCGTGCTGTGTGTTGTCTAATGTACCCTGCATTGGCACAATGCTTTTCTTCCCTTCTGCTCTCCTAATGGTCTATACGGATTTGTGGTTTTTTTTTTTTCTTTATGCTCTTTCTTTATGGTTGTTAGAAACATGGCTGAGGAGGGCTCGGCCACCTTTATTAGAAACAGTTTCAGCAAGGTTAAGTTACTTAACCTCTCTGGGCCACCAATGTGGGGGTCTCAGTGACTTACTCATGGTCCGTGGAGAGGAGCAAATGAGGAAGGAAGGGACAAGGCTTGGAACAGTGGACTGCCATGAAGTTAGCATGAGACACAGGCCAGCATTGTGGTCGCTGTTCTCTCTCTCCACTGCCGGTGTCTTTGCCATCACCGTGGAGAGAAATTCTTCTCCACAAGCTCCGATTGCAGCAGCAGCAGCACCTGGCTGGCTGGCTGGCTGGTTCTGTCCCTGCCGTGAATACATCTTTTTTTTTTTTTTGGTTTTTTCGAGACAGGGTTTCTCTGTGGCTTCGGAGCCTGTCCTGGATCTAACTCTGTAGACCAGGCTGGTCTCGAACTCACAGAGATCCGCCTTGTTCTGCCTCCCGAGTGCTGGGATTAAAGGCGTGCGCCACCATCGCCCGGCCCGTGAATACATCTTGCACACCCCACCCTGAACCTGCTCACGAGTTAGCTGTCTGTCCCTGAAAATCCGGTCTCTGATGTCAGTGTCACCAGACCTTGGTCATCGGTGTCTCACAGTCATGTCCCCTTGGCGACTCCAGTATGTTCTTCCCACCTTCTCCTCTGCGAACCTGCTGGAAGGGCTCACCTGCTGGAAGGGCTCATGTGCCTTGGGTATGAGTTCCCTTTTCTGCTGTGGCAGAAACGAATGACCTAGCTTGTGGTTCAGTTCACCGTTTCAGAGCGCACGTGGCGAGTGAGGTCATTTTAAATGAGAATGGCCCTCATAGGCTCATAGATTTGAATGCTTGGTCACCAGCATTTATGAGACAGAAAATAGATCATAATGTCAATATGATTGTTTTTCCTGATGGCACAGCTGACAAACAATTTCACAAAGCTGTCCCCTCCCCAGCCCCCACCTCGAGAGCTTCTGGGAGACACACAGTCCCATGTGTGGAAGCTTCTCTTCCACTTTGCATTTCTGGCTGACTAATCATTACTTTCTCCCGGTGAGTTAGTTTCTTTGGGCTACTCTGACACATTACCACGAACGTGCTGCTTTTAAATGAGAGGAGTTACTCCTTCACAGTGCTGTAGGCTTATGTCGGAGGTCACAATACTGGTAGGTTTGCAGGCCTTCCTGAGGCTTTGGGGATGACCTGACAAGGGGTCTCTTCCTGGGTCCACGGGCTCCAGAGAAGTCTTGGTGCCCATCGGCTTGTGTCTGCCCAGCTCAGGTCTCTTTTTACTTTCTCTGAGACTTTCTCATTCTCTTTCTTCCCTACCCTAACCCTGCTGTGTGTGTGTGTCTGTCTCTGTCTGTCTCTTTGTCTCTGTCTATCTCTCTGTCTGTCTCTTTCTCTCTATCTCTCTGTGTGGTTCTCACACATTCCAGGCTGGCCTTGAACTCGCCCTTTAGGCAGTAATGACTTTGGACTTCTGATTCCCCTGCTTCTACCTCCAGGAGCTTGGATTTATATGCCTGTTTTACACAGCGCTGGAGGTTGAACTCAGGACTCAGGATTTCCTGCACGCTAGGCAAACATTCTGCCCACTGAGCGATATCCCAGTCCCCATGGTTTTTCTTTATGCATTGCGGCTACTGAACATAGCAATCTCCTGGACAATTCATGATTCTTTTCCCTTCTTAGGATCATCAACACAAACAGTGCCAGTTTTAAGAGTTTCAGAGCAAAGGACTTGATGTCTTTGGGTGAGCACGGTCCACTTAGTCTGTGATGTCTGGGAAGTGATTCGTCACATGGCCATTCTTCATTACATCACCCTGATTTCATAAACCAAGCTTGTGGCACATTGATAATAGAATTTCTGCCCGGAAATCTCTTCTATAAAGAGTAACATGACTTCAGCAGTAACTTTTAGGTCCCTATTCTGTCAAGTGCTGTCACACATAGCTTAAGCTGGCTCGGGAGAGTGCCACAGCGAGCCCATTGTTGTGACTTCTGCAGTAGAGTTCTTGCTGTCACTGTCACAGTACAGTCCTTGCTCTGAGGCAGGGCTGCAGGAGCTCGCCTTGGGTCAGGGCTGGGTCAGGGTCTTGGTGATAAGACTATGGCCAACTTTGTTCACTCCCAACATCCTTGTAGCAGAGTAAAAGGGTTGTGGAGGGGGAAGAAAACAAAAGGCCAGAGAGCAGCTGTAGACAAAGATTTGGTTGGCTTTGATTAAATTTAATGTCCATGTTTGAGTCATTTTGGAAATCTATTTCAAAAGAGTCGCATATAAATAGTGACAAATAATATAAAGTAAAATGGTCTAATTCCATTAGTCCATTCTCTGTCGTGCTGTGATCATTTCGCCTGACAAATAAACTTGGGGTATAAAAAGTGTTTTTCAGGAGAGATGACTCGGTTGGTAAAATGCATGCCATGCTGGCATGGAGGCTCGTGTGTGATTCCCAACAGCTACAAGTGAATGCTGGCCATGGTAGGGCAGCACACACCCGTAATCCTAGCGTTGGAGACGTGGGGACAAGATGCTCCCTACCTAGACGGTTTTTAGCCAACTGGTCTGCAAAATCAGTGACTTGCAGGTTCAGTGAGAGAGCCTGTCTCACTGATAAGATGGTGAGTGAGTGGTGAGGAAACCCAACCCCCACCACTGGCCTGTGCACATGGGCGGGCACACACACACACACACACATACACACACACACACACACAGAAAACATACACGCGTACACATGTACATATGAACACATAGATACATGACGCTTCTGAGTGCTTCTGTGAGCTTCTTTTTCACGTCTTGACATTAAGAGTATTAGGAGGGAAAGAGAAGATTTGTTAAATATCTAAGAACTATTTCTCCAGAGTCACTTCACTTCCTGCCTTCATTTAACTCTATAATAATGTTTAACTTGGAATCACGGAAGTACTCTGAGTTTTCATCAACTGTGCAATTTGAGTCGCCTGCAACATCAGGCCGCTCTTTTTGCCGTTTTAGTTAGAGAGCTGTGGCGAGATCTTCTGTAGTGTGTTTGGTTTGGGTACTAAGTGGTTCCCAACTCCAGCCTGTAATCTCTGTGTCCTTGCCCCGCCTTGGCTCCCTTCCCTCCTCTGCTAACCTGAGCACCAGCAAGATCTGGGTAAGGCGATGACTTCTCGCAAGGATGCCCTCCCTATTCTCCCTCGCCTCTCTGTTAGGCTAGCAGGATTTATGTGTTTGTCTGATACCCGGTGATTCTCTGTTCCTCCAACTTCAGTAACTGCTGGTTGGTAACGCTGAGTTTCAAAACAAGCAAACCTCCTGCTCTCTGGCTCAAAATTGGTGGTTTTTCTCCTTTTAGGGACCTTGCTGCGGGGCACACAGTAGCCCGTGGAGTCGGCTAAGCCTGCGCTTCACAATGGAGCATTGATCCCTGCAGCCCTGTGGCACCCAGCTTGTACAGCAAACACTCGCTCAGGCCATGACACTTTTATTCAGTGGATTTTAGGTCTGAGACACTGGCTGTAGTTTGTAGCTGAACGAGAGTGACTTGCTTCCTCCAAGCCTCATTATTTACAGAGGGATGTTCAGCCACCTTAGAGACTTTGATACCAACATAATTATTTATGAAATCATTACGTTGGATCAGATATGCTAATCTCCCCCTTGTTATATATAAAGTGATTTTCAGTTGCTGTATTGATCTCTCTAGTTACTGGCATTGAGCCTGATCTATTTATTCTTTCCTTTGAGAACTACTGAAATTGCCTCTCTCTCTTTGGGTGACAAGAAAAAAGGAAAAAGAGAGGATTCAGATTGTCAGCGAGTTGTTTTCATCAAGCTAAGTTAGACATCCCTGGAGACAGAGTTAGGAGCACAAGGTTTAGAGAGAGACACAGGGCTGCTTGGACCTCATCCTGGATGCAGGAGGTACAGCTAGGGTCAGGACGACGTTGGCTGTGACTGCCGCATTGCTAAAGAAACAATAGCAACCATGAGGTTTGTGCAGAAGATGCATTCTCTGGCATGGGAGGTCTTGTCATGATGGCCAGGAAGACACAGCCCTTCTGACAGCTCCTGGAAATCCCCCTTCAACTCTAGTGACCCTTCAGGGCTCTCTCGGGCTGCGTGGCAAAATGTGCAGGTTTTGGTTTCTTTGGGGCTATTAAGTGTTGGCAATGCCAGATTTATGACTGTGAAAAAAAATGTGTATGGAGGAGAAGCGAGCCAAAAGATTTAAAAATTTGACCTTACGATTCTGTGATTAGTGCAGTTGGCCTGACCTTCATTGTACTCAATGGAGATTTGGTGCCTCATGGGCATGCAAGAGTCCCTGCTCATAGGATGCCACCATTCTTGGGAATGTGAGGAATGAAGCAGACACTCAGGGGTAAAGAATACTGTCTTCTAACTTAATGTTGGGTCGTATGATACAGCCATCCTGACATCATCTCTGTCAGTGGCCAGGCGCTGTGATCTTCAGTGTACTTCTTCCTGACATTGTCACAGTGCCACCAAGTAGGAGGTGTAGCTTTTCTCTCTCAGTTTTACCACTGGTACCATTTGGAACATGGTGGAGAAATTCTAGCATAATGCAAGTTAATTTTAGTTTCTTAAAATTACCATGTGTGTTTGGATGTTTTACCTGTTTGTCTGCACCACCTGTGTGCCTCATGTCCCCAGACCATAAGAGTGTCACTTCTTCTGAAGCTGGAGTTGCATACAGGTGTGAGCTGCCATGTGAGTGTTGAGAATTGAACCCGAGTCCTCTGGAAGAGCAACCAGAGCTCTTAACCATGGAACCATCTCTCCAATCCAAGATTTAAATTTTAATATGAGCCGTCAAGTCAGCCTCAACGCTGGAATATTGCTCCATATCATATCGGAGAGAGGCTATTTACATAAAAAGTGATAAAAGTCTCAAAATTAGCTGTTTGTTACCCTGTTCTTGCTTATTTTAGATGTCACCAACCATGTTAGAATTTCTCCCCTCCTCAGTTTGGTTGCCAGCTTCATAACAAAAACTTTTCAGAACAAACATCATTCCTACTTAGATCATTGGCGTTCTTTTCTCCACTAAATGTGTAAAGGGAACAAGTCTGGCTATCAACGTGAACAGCAAATTTTCTCTCTTACTTCTAGGGTTAGGACCTGGTTAGATGGTGTGGGATTCCCCTCTGTGTGCTCTGGATATGTTTTACTTCCATTAGTTATTAAAGAAGCTGTTTTGGCCAATGGCTTAGTAGAGTAAATCAGGTGGGAAATCCAAACAGAGACATAGAGAGAAAGTAGGCGGAGTCAAAGAGACCCCATGTAGCTGCCGAAGGAGAAAGAACCTCACCAGCAGGCCACTGTCTTGTGCTGATAGATAGATTGATAGAAATGGGTTAATTCAAGTTGTAAGAGATAGCTAAAAATATACTTAAGTCGCTGGCTGAAACAGCTTCCTTAATAACCAGTGGTAATAAAACATTCATAGCAATCAGAGGGGAATCCCACATCAGTTCTCTGCAGTCAGTTGAATGGAGTGAATTCATCGGAGCCATACATGGTTCATTCATGATGTACTCTAGCCCGGAGAGCCTGGGACTATACTCTGCCTCCATATTTGACCTCATGCCTTTTGACATGACATGTTTAGTTCTTTTTCCTCTCTGTGCCTGCTGCTCATGACAGTTATTAATAAAGTACTAAAGTATAATTGTGTGCAAAGTGCATATGTATGTTTGTACGTGTGTGTGTATATGTTTGTATGTGTACTTGTCCATGCATATGGAGGTGTAAGAGGTTGTTTGATGCATGTGTTTTCTTTGGTCACTTTTCCTTTTATCTTCGAAGGCTGGAACTTTCTGAACCTGGAGCCAAGGATTTGACTAGACTGGCTGGCCAGTGAGGATCTCCCGTCTCTACCACCCCTGTGCTAGGATTACAGGCATCAGCCACTGCACCCTGGGGTGCTGGGCGCCCCAAGCAAAGTCCTCGTGCTTGTATATTAATAGTACAGTTTCAGTAACTGAGTCCCTCTCTATCCCGTGCCAACTTCATCTGGTGGAAGTCAGGGCTGCTTGTGGGGACTGGTCCGCAATAATCTTTCCGCTATTTGGTTTCAAGTTGCAGCTGCCTCCTGACTGCTAAGATGTCACTTTCTTAAAATAAGCATCCTTGACGCTGCCAGAGCAGGCATCCTCCTCTCAGCATCTACAGAACCCCCAAGCGCTGCCGCCTGCGCTGTGATCCTGAGAGGCCTGGAGTGGAGAGCCAGGCAGCCTGGTCCTGCTCTCTCACCCTACAGCTGCCAGCTGAAGGCCTTTTAGGGCATGGGATCCTCTTCTGGGCTGGCTCCTGCCGCCACCTGTTGCTGGAATGAATGCCGCTTTAAAACCTTGGCTAGCAGGAGCTGCTGGGAGACGTGTCATGCTGGCGCTGGCTGACATGCACATCACAGGGACTTGCTTTCCTTTTCCTTTTCCTAAATACTTTCTCTTTACCCTTCCTCCTGCTCTTTATTCTCCCCACCCCCCCATCCCCGAGACAGGATTTCTCTGTATAACAGCCCTAGCTATCCTTGGAACTTTTGTAGATCAGGTTGGCCTTGAACTCACAGAGCTCCATCTGCCTCTGCCTCCGGAGTGCTGGGGTTAAAGCCACCACCGCCTGGCTCTCCTCTTCCTAAAGAAGTCGATGAGCATGATAAGGTGGCTGGGGAGAGGGTGGTGTTCATGGCCTGGCTAGACAAAGGGTAATTGTCCTGGTTTGTTCCTGTCAAGTTTATGTTGGGTCACAATCTGTCAGCTCATTCCTGACTTCTTAAACAGATACCAGAACAGCAAAGTTTCTACTAATTTATTATATTGCATTTTTTATGAAAATTGTGCATTTTAAGCCAAAGATGATCCTGTTGCTCTGATGTTACAGTTATAAACCATGAGATTGATGGGAACTTACTTCCCACATGAAGCTCTATGTTGAGCCCTGGACTTAATGCCAGAGGTATGTGTGTGTTTGTGTTTCAGTGTGTGTGTGTGGTGTGTGATATGTGTGTGTGGTGTGTGTGTGGTATGTGTGATGTGTGTATATGTTATATGTATATATGTTTATATGTGTATGTGTGGTGTGTATATGTGTATGTTTATATGTGTATGTGTGTATGTGGTATGTATGGGATGTGTGATATGTGTGTATGTTTATATGTGTATGTGTGTATGTGGTGTGTATGGGATGTGTGATATGTGTGTATGTTTATATGT
>NW_004949118.1:5005653-5009021 GCF_000317375.1 Microtus ochrogaster | reverse complement strand
TATGTGTATATGTGTGGTGTGTATGGGCTGTGTGATGTATGACATGTGTATTGTGTGATGTGTGTGTGGTGTATATGTTCGTATGTGTATGTGTGTTCATGTACATGTGGTGGCCTGAGGTAGCTATTAAATAATTGTCTGCCTAATCCATCTTCACGTTACGTCACCTGTTTTGAGAGGTGTCTCTCACTGAACCTGGCGCTCACTAGCCTGTCTGGCCTTTGAACTCCAGAGATATCCCTATCTCTGTGTCCAGGCACTAGGATTACAGCTGTCTGTTGCCGTGCCTGCCTTTTTGTTAGGTTCTAGTGATCCAAACTTAGGTCCTCGTGCTTGGGTAGAAACACTTTTCAGAGTGTTTCAGAGTGGTCCTGACCCCTTTGGGGTTGACCGACCCTTTCACAGGGTTGCCCAAGACCATCAGAAAACACAGATATTTACACTATGATTCTTAACAGCAGCAAAATTATAGTCATAAAATAGCAACAAAAATCATGTTATGGTTGGTGGTCACCACAACATCAGGAATTGTTAGGAAGGTTGAGGACCGCTGTTGTGAGAACAAACAGGAACTGGCTCACAACCCCCCAGAATTTAGTGACACTGGTGTGTGTGTGTACCTATAGTTGTCCCTTAACCCCAAACATTAAGACAAAGTTGCTGAGTTTTTTCCAGGAGTGGGCTGTCTGTGTTCCTGTTCCCGGGCTCCATTCTTAGGCCACGCTGATTAAGGACTGATCTCATTGAACCCTGCCACTCTGGGGGAGGTGAAGATTTCCAGTAGCTTTGTCTGGTTGGAAACAGCTCAGAAAACTTTAGAAGAACTCCCAGAGTAGGGGTGGGGCCTGGGTGAGGCAAGCCTTGAGGGGAGGACATCTCTTGCCAGTTAGCAAGGATGCAAAGAGTGACAACAAGCCTAGAAACATCTGGAAAAATGGTCCACAGGCGTGGACTTGTCCTTCTTACCCTTCAGGTTGGTGGGCCAGAGGTGCTGGAGGCAGGTAGTGGCCAAGCTGGGATGCTGTCAGCTTGGCTGTGTGTCCCCCCCAGGGCATGCCCGGGCTGTTATGAAGTGATTACTCATGCCGGTCCATTCTATCCTACTGTATACTTTCTGGTCTGTGTCATTTGAAGCTAAAAATAGCCCTCTTGTCTGTGATGAGCATTCCTGAGATTTTCCTGCCCAGCCTTCGTTGACCGTTTGGTCTTCTGACACTGTAGCGTCTTTGTAGAGGCTTCTTGATGACAAGACAGGGTCTTGGTGCGCTGTCCAAGGGGACAGTCACATCTATCTTAGGTTGCGTTGCCCTGGGGAGCGGCTGTGAGTGTCCTCTTCATGTTGGCCTTATTCTTGCCCATATTAAGAATCAGAGTTCAGTCAAAAGAGCAGTGCATTCCAGAGCTCCCCCCTTTTAAAGTCAGAGAAACCCTGTATGAACAAGACCTCAGTTTAGGTCGTTGGAATACGTGAGGCCGGCAAACATCACATCCAGAATTGCTCACTTCCCATCGAGCCCCTCACCCCAGTTAGCGTCTTTACTCAAGGGGGAAGAAAGCCAATACCCTGTTGACAGAACTCACGGGTCTTGTACGCCTTGGTCCCTCTTGAATTTCTGGCCAGGGTGAAGGCCAAGGTGTGGCCCCTGGGGTAGGATAGGATGTGTATTTTCATGAAGATGCACGGGTGAGTCCTGTCCATGTCTGATGGTTTTTAGGGACGTGGGCTCCCTGGATGGTGAGAATTTTATGAATGGTGATTGCTGAGGGAGGGTGAGCATCTGGCTGGGCACAGAGACTGGCACTGTCCCGTCAGTGTCCCTGATGGGGAAACCTTTTAAGGAAAGTGGCCATCTCTGCAAATCACAGCAGGGCTTCACCCGGCTTAAACGTTGTATCTAGTGTCTGTGTGGCAAACAAAGGCTGCCCTGTTGAGAGGAAATCTTTACATTTTTTTTTGTGTATCAGTAATGAATACATTTTTTCAGTTTTTAATTAATTTATTTATTTTATCCCGACTGATTTTTTTTCTTCTCCATCCTCACCTCCCATTCCCTCTCCCTTTCCTCTTGCCCCCCCACCCCCCACCCCTACCCCATGCACTCCTCTTCTGTTTCTGTTCAGAAGGGGACAGGCCTCCATGGGTATCAACAAAGCATGGCCTATCAAGCTGTAATAAGACTAAGCTCCTCCCCTTATATTTAGGCTAGACAGGGTAACCCAGCATAAGGAATAAGTTCCTAAGAACTAGCCAAAGCATTAGGGACACACCTGCTCCCACGGTCATGAGTCTCAGATGTAGACAAAGCTATGCAACTGTTGCCTATATGTAGAGAGCTTAGTTCGGTCCCATGCAGGCTCTCTGGTTGTTGGTTCAGACTCTCTGAGTTCCTGTGAGACAAGTTAGTTGTTTCGGTGGATTTTCTTGTGATGTCCTTGTCCTCTCTGGCTCCTAGAATCCTTCCTCCCTCTCTTCAGCAGGACTCTCTGAGCTCGGTCTAATGTTTGGATCTAGGTCTTTGCATCTGTTTCCGTCAGTTACTGGATTAAGGCTCTGAGCTGACGATTGGTCCCCAGTGTGATCACATGAAGATCAGATCATCGAAGACTCCTAAAAATAGTGGATGAATACATTTTTTAAGAAAGACAAGACACCCTCCCCTCAGAAAAAATCAGCAGGAGTCAGAAGACACAGCCAGACAGTTGTCAAACTTGATAAGGTTGTTGGGCAGCCAAACCAAGGGCTTTTACACTGACATGGACATGGTCAAGTTGACCATGACAAGGGCAGCTGCATGGGTAGACAGTGGTGGCTTGTGCACTGTAGTTCCAAGTGAGGCCATCAAATGTGTGTTCCTGTGGTGGTTGTTTAATTTCCAAACTTTTTTATATGGGTATCTTCAAGTTTTTTTGTTTTCCTTTTTAAAATCATGAAGTTTTTGTTTTTTAAGAACACACAAACACACACACACACACACACACACACACACACACACACACACATATATATAATTGTTTGTCTGTTTTAGCTGATGTCTCAAAGCAGGGCTCCCTAGAATCCTTTTAAGATAGTAAAATAGTCTTTGGATCATTGATATTTTTTATTTTATTTTTTGAGATAGGCCTTTGCCATGTTACCCAGGCTTAGCCTCGAACTTGTTACACTCTTGCTTCGGCCTCACAAATGCTGAGATTACAGGGGGTGCCATCAAGCCCAAATGGATCATTATTTTTCTTTGGAAGGTTTCAAATTTTACTTAAGGTTCATAAATACCAACTTCTAGAGACTGGAATGAACAAGACTGTTTATGAGCTCTTACATATGTGCTCTGAATAATAGTATTAATAATAACAATAGCTGTAATACTAAT
>NW_004949118.1:4991110-5005464 GCF_000317375.1 Microtus ochrogaster | reverse complement strand
CCCTTTTAGTCTCTTTCAAGAAAGACAACAAAGTCTCTTGATGTGCAATGAGTGTACATGTGGTTCTTTCCCATAATGCTGTAGTGGCAGGCGACACAGTCAGGCCTGACTTTTTACGTGGGTGCCGATATCAGACGTCTGGTCTTAGCGCTTGTCTAGCAAGTGCTCTTTCTCACTGGGTCATCTGTTTAGCCCTGATTAAGTTAGAAACCCTCCCCTGTATGTTTTTCTCTCAGCTCCTCTAGACAGCTAGCCACTGCCATCTCACGCTCAGTAATTTATACTCAGTGCTCTACCTGGCCTGGCTACCTAGTTTCTTCAAGGACATTGCAAGTAATTGGGAAATGGGATTATGGGATTGTATTGCCCATACACTTACTGACCAGTAAACAAATACGCTGTTGATTTCTGTGCAAGGTGATCATGTTGCGTTAATCTCCTGGGTCAGCAGACTATTATTGTCTACTCTAAAAGGTCTCCTTTTCTGCAGATTTTAGATTTATTATTTTTAAGTTATATGTATATGTGTCTCTATGTGGGTAATCGCATAATGAGTGCAGGTATCCGTGGAGGCCAGAAGAGGGCGTCAGAGCCCCTAGAGCTGGAGTTACAGGGGCTTGATTAGAAGCCTCCTGATGTGGGTGCCGGGGGTTGACTTGGATTTTCCATCCTTACCTGCTGAGCCATCGCTCCAGGCCCCTCATAGACATTGTTTTTTAAACTGGAAACAATCCCAAGCTGGTTATTGGCTGATACATTGTAACATTACTTAGATGAAATGTACTCTGTTCTGTGGAAATCTGTGTTTTCCCTTGTGACTTTTATTGCTTTACTCCGGCTGCACAACAGTTACTGAAAAGAGAATGGCACGTTGGCGACTTAGTGCAAGATGCTGACTAGGCTCGCTGAGGCACTTGGGGTCTGCAGATGGTAAATAAATAACAGATAGGGAAATACTTTTCCTTCCCCACCTTCCCCCCAGAACAGTTTAGGGTACGCAGTAGCACTAGCCAACATGTGTTCCACAGAACCCAAATTAAGCCGACTGGCTGTACAAATGATTTCAGGGTTATTGTGGAAATGTCTGTGGAGTGCTGGCTCAGCATAAAACCCCAGAAATGCAGCCAAACTTGTGTTGCCATAGTGATAGAGTACACAGGGCGGGGCCTGTGGTCTGTGGGAGCCCAGAGTTAGGCCGCTTCTGGAATGGGCAGCTTTGGCATTAGGAGAAGATGCGGGGAAGTTTGATTCGGGGTGCTCAAAGAACATTTAGAAGCCTAGGAACTGAAGGACTATGAGAGGACCTGGGAATGTTTATGTTTGAGGTAATTAGAGTTTCCTGTGAGCTTAGAGGTCTGGAGTAATAATAAGTGATTTTAAAAAGATGAAAAAAGAGAACAAAATAGCTGTGTGTGTGTGTGTAGAGATGTGTGTTTCTTCAGAGAAAATTGAATCACGTCTAGGCAGCTGGTCCAGTTCATCTGAGAGTTCTCACTCCCATTCAAATCATCTGCTTGATGGGAGATCCTGGCGTGTGTTCCTTTTCTTTTCCATTAGGACCGCGTTGGCTGCTGTTGACAAACAGGTAATGAGTTTGACGGGGATCAATAAGCCATCAGTCTTTAGTTCAGCTGTATGCTCTTTCTAGAACTGGCTTCGTCAGGCTTCAGGCGGGGCTCGGTGCCTGTGCAAAGTGGTGTTTTCCCTCCAGGGAACATGTAAACAAACTGTTGTAGTTACATAGTTACATCAAAGTTTTAAGAGGGATAATAGGTTTTCTTGTGGCTGTGACTTGAGTTAGAAATTCAGCCCTACTTAGTGTCTACCTCTGGCTGCCCTTCTCTGCACACTCACCTTGTAATGCCAGCCAGCAGCCAGGTCTTTGTATGGTTTAGACTTATAATTCAGTGTTTCAAGAAGTTACGATTAGGGATTTGCAAGAAATTTCTCCCCGATTCTTTTGTTACTTAAACTTGATAATTTTTCAACTCCTGTAACTTGTTTGAGTTAAAAAAAAAATGAAATGATTTTAACTGATACATTTCATATCATGAGGCAAAATCTGAAGTTTTTTTGTTACTTAAACTTGATAATTTTTCAACTCATGTAGCTTGTTTGGGTACAAAAAATAATGAAATGATTTTAAATGATACTTTCAGATTTTGCCTCATTATATGAAATATGAGACACATCAGCCATGACGTCATCATGGTCATCAGTGGGTTTCCACCATGCCTTCTCTTAGGAGTGTAATGTGTTCCCAAGCTTGGCTTTTTCCGAGTCTAGCAAGTCTAGCTATAGGGACTTTAGCCACAGACCTCCAGAGAGAAACATGTCCCATGGCCCTGCAGACTGAATTAATCCAGACTACCTTTTACACATTGTGTGGAAGGTCATGGCTTGGTGGTGAGGACCAGCAGCTGGCTCAGGGAAAGAGAGGGCTTAATTTCCCTTATTGCTGAGTGATAAAGCTTCAAATGCAGCATGGCACAAAAGCGTGCCAGGAAACAAACAGGGCTGGAGACAGGGCTCGGGAGATAAGACCATTTGCTGCTCTTCGGGAGAACCTTAGTTCCTAGGACCCATGTAAGGTAGCTCACAAGTACCTATAAATCAAGCTCCAAGGGATCCAAGGACTCTCCTGGTCTTGCTAGGCACCCATATGTGTGTGACAAACACACACACAAACACACACACACACACGGACAAATTGAAAAGATATAGGACACTGGTATGGCAGAAGCCCACACCCCACTAGATTGTCCCTTTGTGTACCCTGAATATGTATCTTGGAGTGGTCCTCTTCAGTAAGTATTGCTCTTAACAATCACTTTTTTTTTTTTTTTTACTATCTGTCTAAAAATGTTACTTCTCTATTCTTAATCGTTTAAACTGTTTGTCCCTTTGTCCTCCCAGCAGCGTGTCCTAATTGGCAAAGCCAGTGTCATTCACATCCACTAGTCTGGTCACACGGAAGTTCTTTCAGCAAAGATTTGACTTCATTCTGCAAAGCATGGGTCCGGGTCCACAGGCATTTCCCTTGTGATACAGGTTCCGGTTGGCTGGCGGTTTGTACACATGGCCCTCAGGTCCTTTTCCACACAGGTCAGCCGGTGCTGGCTCCTGGGAAAGCCTTATTGGTGGCAGGCTAAGAAGATGTCTGTGCTCCCTCTTAATCATACAGCTGTGTGATCCTGATGTCTCTTGTTTTTCTGGCCTGATTTCCTGGCCTGTACCCAAGACGGAGTTTCTTAGCGTTTCCATGTGTGAATGGCTGTGCTGTGCTGTGCAGGGTCAGTTGCCATCGTTCTTACCATCAGCACCTCTTTGATCAAAGAGAGGCCACAGAGCAAGGTTCAAATCCACAGAGCACAGAAGGATATTAAAACAGTTGGAGCTGAATAGAAGTTTTGGAAATTGAAATCATGCTGGATGACCTATCTCCCTCAGCCCCCCGGAAAAAAAAAAGATAATTTGTATAAGACTGTCAGATGGGGAGGAGGTGGAAAGCCTGGATTTATTACAGCATTGGGTATTCTTTCAATGAGATTATATAGTTTCACTGTGTGTGTGTGTGTGTGTGTGTGTAAAGGTGCTTTAGGAAGCCAAACTTAAAGTGATGGCAAATGCTTCTGTTTGTGGATTGAGTATCAAACTTCACTGGCATTAAAACTGAGGTGGCCCAAGTGCCCTATCTCTGAAACCCCCATTTTTAACCCCAAAAAGACTTGATGGACTGTGTCTCCACCCAGAGGACCATTACCTACTTCAGAACTCGGTTATTTTTGTTTGAGTGACATTCCCCTTGGTTAATCTGTGAGCCCTTGAAGATCAAATGTCTTCTTTTTCTGCTTCCTTGAAGAAAAGAGTATATACTTGATGAAGATATTTTGGATTGGGATCATTTATGCTGTAGATTTTGACCTGTATATCTGTTTATTTTTTGTGGTGCTGAGGATGGAACCCAGGGCCATGGTAGACATGTGTCCTGCCACTGAGCTGTGTCCCTGGCCTCCAGCGCTTTAGATCAAAGAGATGTCATCCAGTTTGAAGAAAGATACCTTAGCTACAGCTAAAGATCTCCCACCCCACCCAGCCCAAGCCTTTCATGAGAAGTGAATCAGAGTTCACCCTTTGAGTTGCAGGGCGTGATGTCTGGGAAGTGGGAGGCGGAGGAATGCTGTATCCTTGAGCGCATTGTGAGCCTTTCTGGTTTCAATTTGCCTTACCTACCCTCCGTCTGGAACGTCTGGATGGCTGCCGAGTCTTTCCTGGGGTTCTGTGTGTGTTGGCTCACAGGAGGAGAAGAAATGCTGGAAGTGACTCTGGGCTCCTGCAAAGTGAGTGGACTAGAATGTCCTGGGACGCTTCTGCTGGCGGCAGCCCCGTGCTGAAAGCAGAATTTCATGGCGAGCGAATTTGCTTCAATTGTCTATGCTACTTCTTACTCATGCAGCGCCCCCCATCCTGGGACACACCCATCCTTCCCTCACATCCCGTCTAGGTGTTCTTAGCACATGTTATCGACAGTTGAATACAACCTTGCAGTGGAGACAAGGTCCCCTTTCTTCAAAGGACACATCAGCATCTACAGACATGGTCCCCTGCGGTTGCAGGCCCCTCTTCCCATCCCCCTTCGTGATTTGCATCTCCTTTCTTCGTCTGTACAGATTATTTATGCTTCTTAGACTGCACATTTTATTTCTTTTTTTTTTTTTTTTTTCGAGACAGGGTTTCTCTGTGGTTTTGGAGCCTGTCCTGGAACTAGCTCTTGTAGACCAGGCTGGTCTCGAACTCACAGAGATCCGCCTGCCTCTGCCTCCCGAGTGCTGGGATTAAAGGCGTGCGCCACCACCGCCCAGCTAGACTGCACATTTTAAAGGAGCGTTTATTTCCCTCACCTGAGCTCAGATCTGTCACATTCTAGAATGTCTCTTTAATGTATTAATAAGATTACCTCTGGTAGGAATAGTAAATTGGAGATGTGACCCTGTAAGTCACCGGAGGCTCAAGGCAAGATGAAAAGGTTAAAAGATAGCCCCTAAGTCAATTCCCAAGCTCTTATGGCTCATATCAATATCTTTCCAATCATCATAAGGTGTTCTGTTCCACGACACTTGTCCGTGCGCTTCTTTTGGTCACCTGCTGGAACCTTAGGTTTGAGATCTTCCTGCCTTCACCCTGGTGACCTTTAAGGGGTGCACAATACACGCCATGGCACTGTCACCCTTCCGAATCCTTTTCCGTTCTGCAGAGACCTTCCACTCTGAAATGTACAAGCAGTGGCATTAAGTCCTTGCCTGGCAATTTTGCGTGGGACTGGGTATTGAAATGCAGCAAAGCAAATAATGAAGGCATATGTTTACCTATAATTCTTTTTACCTTGGGAGAAGGATTAAATAGGAACAGTTTGGTTGTTGTCAAATTCTTAACAGTTGCTTTCAAGCATGAAACAGTCCCCGGGCTCTCGGAGGATTTACTTAGCAGTTTGAATAGAGAGGTCTTTACTGCTAATGGAAGTGAGATGGCAGGCTTAAGCAATGGGGTGCTTTACAGCCTCTTTAGCCACTTGAGAAGATGTAACATCAAATCGCAGAAACCGTCCGGGCCTCCTCTGGTGTTCTGGAAGTTTCAGAGAGATGAATAATTCAGGGATGCCAGGAGAGTTAGAGTGTCTGAAAGCTTGGTTCGTGGGAGGTTCCACTCTGGGAGCCACTCTGGAAGCCTCCCCGAGCTCGGCCCCAAGGAGCACTTTCAAAAGGTGACATTTTTGAAGTAAGAACTGTGCTTGGGATTGGTTGAACATTGCGAAGAGGCATCCCGCCCGGAGGCCAGTCCTGGAATGTGAAACAAAGAATATTGTTCTCGTAGCAGACGATTGGAAGGGCTGGCACATGTATGATTGTAAAGGTTAGCATATGTATGATTGGAATGGTTAACACATGTATGATTGGAATGATTGACATGCCTTCTTGACTGTATGTTTTGATAGGGGGAGGTGATCCTCACTTAGAGTTTGAAGTAGCAGGCTCAGCTCTGAGTGAGCTAATAGTTGAGGTTTAACATAAATACTCAAATACTTGAAGATGCAGGAGAGATACGAGACACCGTCACGATGTACTTGAAGGTAGCCAGCTGGGACTCCTGTTAATCTTAATTGTCGTCTGTTTCAGGCTTTTGTTTCGCCGAGTTGTTTCTCGAAAGTACTTTGTGTGTTTGTGTGTGTATTGGGCGAGATGTATGCATGTATACATACATGTTGAGTGTGTATTGGGTGAGATGTATGCATGTATACACACATGTTTGAGTGTGTATGTTTGCACCTGTAGGACAGAGGTCAATGTTAGGTATCTTTCTTAATCACTATCTATCTTAATTTGTTTTCCTCTATTAAAATATGTATATAAATGTTTTGGCTTCACGTGTTTCTATGTACCATGTGTATACCTAGTGCCTACCGAGGCCGGAAGAGGATGTCAGATCCCCTAGGACTGGAGCAGAGAAGTAGGTCCTGGGAATGAAGCCCATGTCCTCTGGTGGAGCAGTTGCTAGTGCTTGTCACTATTGCGTCGTCTTTCTAGCCCCTTGTCATAGTTAGGGTGTCTCTTGCTGTGAAGAGACCCCATGACCACAGCCACTCTTAGAAAGGAAAACATTTAATTGAGGTAGCAGCTTACTGTTTCAGAGGTTTAGTCTGTTATTATTTTTGGGGGTGGATTTGGCAGCTGGGAGTGTGGCGGTGTATAGTCACGGTGCATGCCGGAGGAGCTGAGAATTCTGTATCTTGATCCAAAGACAACAGGAAGTGATCTGAGATCCTGGGCATGGCTCATGAGAGCTCAAAGCCTACCCCTACCGTGACACAAGGCCATACCTACTTCAACACATTCACACCTCCCAATCATACCTTTCCCTATGAGCTTATGGAGGTCAATTATGGTTAAACTCTACACAGATTTTTGAGGCAGGATCTCTCATGAAGCCTGGAGCTCACTGAGGAGGTTGGCAGAGGAGCAAGCTCCGGGAATCTTCTCCTTCTTCAGGGCATTGGGATTATACATGCATACCTTCACAGCGGGCTTTTCACAAGGGCACTGGGGATCCAAACTCAGATCATCACCCACCATGACACACTTCATGAGGTGCTAAGGTCTCGGTCAAGAGAAGAAACAGACGGGGCCTGCTGCCTCCCCTCACCTTGGGCTGCACGCAGGACTCAGGTGACATGGTAAAGGGTGGGTGCAGACCAGCAGCGGTGTAGGCCCTGGCTCTGCCCTGGGATGCCTTTTTCTTTCTCTCAGGATCCCTCAGAAATTCAGTTTCTTCCTCCCGTCAGCAGAGGACTGTTTCATGCTATGGATGGTTTCGTGGTGAGCTTCTCAGGTTGGCTGTGATCTAAGTCAGCGGTTCTCAGTCTGTGGTTTGTGACCCCCAGGGGCTCAAATGACCCTTTCACAGGGGCTGCCTAAGACCATCAGAGTACACATTTATTTGCCTTATGACTCATAACAGTATCAAAATTACAGTTATGAAGTAGCAATTAAAATAATTTCATGGTTGGGGGTCACTGCATTAGACACTGTGTTAAAGCGTCACCACGTTAGGGAGGTTGAGAACTCCTGCTCTGAGTTCAGGTACACGACCGTGGGTAGCCAAATGCCAGGAAACTTTTTTAAAAATCATCTCAGACAGGAAAGCTCTGTCCCTAAAGCAGAGGAAGGTGAGTCCCATCTTTGCTCAGGAAGAGAAGCCCAGACCTGCGCAGTCTTCCCAGGGTGAACCACTATACTGACCTGTTTCCTATGGGTACAGCTCAAAGATTTGTGACTCGGTCTCTCTACTCTTCGTGGAAGTCGTGGAGATGCTGGCTAAGTCTACAGATGGGGGATGGAAGAACAGTCGATGTCAGGTGTTCAGATCATCTGCACGTCTGTCACGTGGCTTTCTGCTCCGCTTTGAGAATAATGAAGCAGATCGAGTTGAAAGCGGCAGGAAGATTAGGAATCCATGGAAGGACAGTTCAAAGAGATGACAGCAATGCAGTGGTACCAGCAGCCCAAACAGAATGCATAATAGTAGCTGTGTGGCTTCGCTGTTCATGAAGTTTTCCTAAAGAGAACTCTTAGGTTCTCTGCAAAATAAAGGGAGGTGCAGGGGTCTCAGTGCGGTGGAAACCGGAGTCTGAGGTGTGTCTGTTTGCTGTGGCAAGAAAGGTGTGGTGTGCAGGCAGCAGTCTGTGGACCTGCCTGAGATGGCCTGTCAATCAGAGGATGCTGGCAGCGCACAAGTGTGGCTGAGGTGGGCTTTACCACATCTTCCCCGGGCTGTTCTGTGGCAAGGGCCACTGAGGAGAGGCGGGATCCAAGGCAGGTCTGCGGCCTTCTGCTTGGTAGAGGCTTCACGGAGGTGCTGACTGCAGAAAGGGAGCTCACTGTTCAGGGCTGCTGTAACGTGGTGTATGCTCGATGCTCTCCTCCTCTCTCTGTCCCTCAGAGGTATTTGAAAGTGAAGCAGTTGTCAGGTCTGGCGTGTGTGCGGGCGGGTGTGCGGGCATGCATGTGTATATATATATATGTGCACAGGAGTGTGTGTGTGTGTACGCGTGCACACAGGAATTTGTGTATATTATGTGTACGTGCATGTGTGTATATGTGTGCACGTGAGTGTGTGTATGTGCACAGGAATGTGTGTGTGTGGATCTGTATGTGTATGCAGTAGTGCATGTATGTGTGTTCGTGTGCACGAAAGTGTGTGTGTGTGCGCGTGTAACAGGAGTGCATGTGTGCACAGAAGAATGTGTGCGTATGCATGCCTGTGTATGTGTGCATGTGTGTGTGTGTGTGTACATGCGTGTGTGACCACTGGGTTTGTTGAAACCACAATAACTCCAATATTTCTCTTCTGGGCTTAAGAGGAAAATCGTTTTCTAAAAATTTCCATTTCTGATTTTTTTCCATTATTCTGGTCAGTGAATCTTGTGTAAATGTTTCATCTTACTTGTCTTACCCATAAACCCTCTGTTGCGCTTGTAAAATTTAATGCTATTTCAGTTTTTGCAAATTCTCATTTTTCTTCTTGGTACAAGGTAATTTCTTGTTGGGGTGATGTTTTATAACTTAATTATATGAAATGGTTTTTTTTTAGCCTAGGTATTATCTTTTGTGGAAAAAATGTGTGTTTGTTATTGGTCAATTTTCATGGTGTTTAACCTCTTTTTTGAGTATAGGATTCTTATATCATCACTATAGTGGGAAAAAAACAATCTCGAAAATACCAGAACATACTAAAAGGAAAATAGAATGTAACCAAAGATCACTCCAAGAAGCGCTCTGAACATTTTCCTCTCTCTCCTCTCTCTCCTCTCTCTCCTCTCTCTCTCTCCCTCTCTCTCTCTCTCTCTCTCCCTCCCTCCCCCTCCCCCCCGTGTGTGTGCATGCAAGTGTGTGTGCACAATCTCTATGCATTTGCTAACATGAACACTGTTTACTGCTTTCCAGCCGACACGTCCCAGCAATCACATTTGTTTCCATTTTCTGTGCTGGAGAATAATCTTGAAGAAGTGATTTTTAAGCTGCATGTGTTGTGGATAAGACAGGGGCAGATAAGCAAGGATTCTGGTATTTTTTATTTTAAACATGAGGTCTCTAGCAGGGTGGTGATTTATCTAAGAACGGGAATGGAAAGGATCCTAACAGCCAGCAAATTGACCTTTTGCTTTCTTTCTTCTGGGCCAGAACCTCAAGGTGCCCTGCAGAATGTAGAGTCCAGGTCCTTATTCCATGTTCCCAAGTCCCTCGAGAGGGCCTTCCTCACTGAGCTGGCTGCAGCCAGTCAGGACATAGAGAATTGTAAGTACGCCAGATCCAAATCCTGCCTAGCTCTGTAACCCAGCCGAATTATTTGACTTCTCCATGTTCCACACCCTCTTCTGTAAGATGGGGACCTCACTGCCAAGGAGTGAGCATATGGGCCCTGGACAGTGCAGGAGGCCCTGAACCAGTGCCTGCCAGTTGCTGCTCTCTGAGCAACCAGGCACAGTTCCTCTTCCAGCTCCAGACATTAGTAGCGGTGCTCAAAAGCCTTGAAGGAATCTTTTTTTTTTTTTTTTTTTTTTGCTTCTGACAAATTTCACCAGCTCTGCAAGAGTGGGAAATGCACCCACAGCTGCTGTGGAGAGAGGGGTATGCATTTAGAGAGAGTGCGAAGATAAAAGCAGATGTGAAGAAAAGCTTTTAGAAGGCCAAGAAAACTCCAAGTTCAAAGGGCTTTTTTTTTTTTTCCCATGCAGGCACCAAAATACCATCTCTCTTGTTTCCTTCATTTCCTGAGAGGAACACAGTTAAAACAAAACAAAACAGCCTAATAGGTTATCAATAAGTCAGAGGTTTCCAGATTTCCTGATTTGGTTTGACTTATTAGTAATGCCCAGCTCTTATCACATCCAGTGCTAACAAATGTTTGTGAAAGTCCAGTTTCCCACACTGTCTGGTTCTCTTTGCTATTCTTGGCTTTAGAATGAAGAAGGAACAGAGCCTAATCCTTGCCCTGTGGTGAAATTGTATTGCTAGGTGAGAGAGTAGAGAATCAAGGATTTGCCTCCAATCTTCCAGGTCTTGCCAGGAAAGGTTGGAGCTGGCAGGGGGTAAGAGAGTCCTTGTGTCTTGTTCAGTTTGCTGCAAGATTCTACTGAGACCAGTTAGAACTGGTCAGGGTAACCTTATCACAGTCAGGAGTCTGGGTTTGGAAAGGGAGCACTGTGCTGCCTGGGCCTCTGAAGCAGGTCACTCAGGCCCTCAGCTTTGGTCCTTCCCTGAGGCAGAGATACCCCCTGTTGTAAGAACTGAATAGGAGCCTCCAGGGCCAGGCTTTTAGATTTGACCATCCTTTACCCCCCCATGCTGATTACTAGAGAGACAAAGAGCTTCTCAGAGGACCTTATTCACTCCAAGGAGGACCTACTGCCTTGGTGGATTTGTTTTAAAGGGGTACTTTTCTTATACTATCCAATCAGATAGTGCGATACAGGAAATACCACCTTCATTTCGAAGGGCTGGACAAGGTTGAGACTTCAGCTGGCTTTGTAGATCATGAGCCTGATATATAGGTCTTAGCATGAAGAAAATTGTCCATCTCACTATCTCACACTGGCTCCCAGAGGTGTATGTTTTATCTGATGGCAACAGCTGGCGGACGTGGAAGTGGGTAGCCAGAGGAGCGCATGTGGAAAATGGAAGGAAAGCGCATGGCTGAACCGGTTTTCTCCAGTCTCTCAGGAACATGGCCAACAGTGCTGTGAGCACGGATGTCAGTCTAACTGTGAGCTTGTCATGTGTGCAACCCCTGTCCTCCAAGCTAAGAGCCCAGCTCTGAGCATGACTGACAGAATTCTAGCCCTGAGTCTTCTGGCACACCTCCTTGCTTCCTGGGGCCGAGTCCCCTGACTGGAAATCCATCATGCTTAGTGTCCCCTCCACAGTCCACCACCCAGGCAGGTGTCCTGTTCACCTTTCTCCAAGCAGAGGTACTTCCCGGGTTTCCTTCCTCTTGTCCAGGTTTCTGATGACTCATGCTAAAGCCTGAGAGGAATTGGGAGTCCCGCTGGGAGCTGCTGTTTGCCCTCTGCTCTGGATCCTCCCAGCTTGCAAACCTGCCTGTCATCACTCTGGATAAGACATTTTTTTATTTTATTTTATTTTTTTACTAGTTAGTTTTTTCCCCCTCAAACATATTGATCCTTGTGGGCTTCCAAGAGTGGACATTACCTTCCAGGGCAGCAGCTCCCTTCCCTGATGTCGCCTTCAGCCAGTAAGCCAGGTGGGGAAGCAGTTTCACTAGCTTGGGGCTTCTGTCCTGAAACTATCCCATTCCAGCCCTATACACGAGGGCCTTGATTCTGGGTGTGCTGGCCTCCCAAGTGACTTGACCATTCATCTTTCGGACAGGCCTTCATCCTGGTGTTTCATGATGGAACTTAGGGCTTTGGTGACTATGGAAAAAGAAGCTTTTAGGACAGACACAGTATGCAGTGACCCATGGTGAGCCTCAGTTCATTCTATGGCTCCCTGAGAGCAACTTGGTAGGCTCAGTGATGCTGGATTAGAAAGGGCCTTGAACGTGTGTTGTGGGGAATGCTTGGCTTGGCTTCCCTGAAACTGCCTCCACCGGCATTTGAGACGGGGCAGGGTTTATGGGAGAAAGTAGAGCTTAACTTTGACCCAGCCATTTTCTCAGAGTAACAACTCCTGTGGGGAGCACCAGCGTCACTGACACTGAGCTTAGATAGAATCCGGCCTTTGCTATATCAACCAGAATCAGTGTTTCTTTCATTCCTCAGGAGAATCCGGCATAGGGCTTGGATAGGGTTCACTTATAGAGTTAGTGCCTAGCTTGGCAGGGAACCCGGCTTCTACCCACATCCAGGCACATGCACATGCACTTGTACATGTATAAGATTCTATTTGTATATGCAAAACAAAAGCTAACTTGTTTTTTTTTTTTAAAAAAGAATTTGAAGAATTTGGCCATGTGACAGATACTCTAGTTTACTTAGTCGTATAAAAATACAGGACTTCAGACAGTGGGAGAAAGACTAGAAGTGAGCCCTTGATTGGTTATCCAATTCCAAGTGGTCAGCCATGTAGTCGTATAGGCGCAAACAACGCTGAACGGACTGAGCAGGCTGTATCCATAGTTACGCATTTATACACACCTGCAATAGTTACAAACCAAGGGCATGGATTTCGGGGATTGGAGGGAGGAAATGTGTAATAACATTTTAATCATCTTTAGCTTTTTAACTTATTTTAAGTGTGTTTGGGTATTTCCTTGTATGTGGCTGTGTGTACCATGTGTGTCTGGGGCCTGCAGAGGACAGAAGAGGGCTTTGGTTTAGCTGGAACTGTGTTTATGGACGGCTGGGAGCTACCATGTAGATGCCCGGGAATTGAAACCTGGCCCTCTGCAAGAACAACAGATGCTTTAACCACGCAACCATCTCTCCAGTCTCTAGAGTTTAATAAAAAAAAAAAGAATATTTACTTTAAAAGAACATTTATTATAAAAGACTATCTAAAGAGGCTGAGAAGATGATGCAGTGGTTGAAAGTGGGTCTTGCCCTTGCAGAAGATCCAAGTTCAATTCCCAACACCCACAGCTGCCTGTAGCTCCAGCTCCAGGGAGATCTGCACCCTTTTTTGGACCCCAGTGGAACCTGTACACACATGTACATATTTGGTTAATTAAATAATTAAAATTTTCATATTTTATATTTCATAAACAATCAAAATAATTCATACTTAAAATGAAATATTTGTGTGTATATATATATGTATGTATATATATGTTTTAGGCTACATACTGTATGAGCCACCCTGAGTATCTTCGGACAGGGCTTGAGCTTACAAAGCGTCTGAAGCCGTCACTTTGTTTCCACTCTAATATCAAAGCATTAACATACTTCAGAAATAAAAAAAAGCAGTAGCCTAATGATTCTACTTAAAATTAGTGCAACTAATTTAATGTACTTCCGTCATTCCCCTGTGTGCTGTTACTGCACAGCAGTTACTGTCTTTGAAATGAGAACTTAAAAAGATAATACGACTTGCTGAGAATTGCAGTTATGGTACAGAGGCTTGATTGCAAATCATGCGTGTCTGATGCTATTTTACTTAAAAGAATGAGATATTTAAATCACTGGATAATCTGTCAAAACCATTAGCTGCTGTTTTGAGTCACTTACAGAATAGTTGCATTAATTTGAGCAGCAAAGGAAACTCGACACAGATTCTTTTCCATCCTCTGTTGTTTTGTAACTACATTCAAAGTTACAGATTCCTAAACTCTGTATTTTCTGTGGCTGTGACTAATTCTGTCACTTGTTAGATGAATGACGTCAGGTGACACTAGCAGTGCTCACCAGAAGACACAACAAGCTCCGCCTTCAGGGAGCCCATGACCTGCTTATGTGTTTCTGTGGCTGTGTGCTTTTCCATGCTCAGACTGTCTTTATCCTCATGTCTGCCTGAGGAGGAGGGGCATCATGGAACCGTGTTTAGCAAAGCAGACGTTGGGCTTGGTGGGGTTTGATGTCCCAAGCCTCAGAAGAGACTAGCGAGGTTTCCATCTGCCCTGATTCTTGTTTTGTGGTTTTGAACCACTGAGTCAGATTCACATTGGAGCTGCTCAACTTGCCATTGGAACCTGCATTTATTAAGAAGGAAGGTGGATTTATGGAAACCACCTCAGAGGAGTGTTTTAGGGCAGTGTGGCCACCAGGCACACACCTTGGGACCTTTGCAGGGAATTCCTGAACAAGGGTGGATGGGTAGGCAGTTCAGGAGGTGGGTTTCAGTAAA
>NW_004949118.1:4980328-4990225 GCF_000317375.1 Microtus ochrogaster | reverse complement strand
ATAAAAATCCATCAGGTTAGGAAGCAATTAGATTTGGAAATATGAGTGGAGGGGGCAGGAAGAGATGGCAGTGGAGGGACTGAGAGTTTCAGGTAGATGCATCATGAGGAGATGCTGACGTGAGCTGCACTTGTGGGTGGCTGCAAAGTGGATAAAGGAAAGGGGGCAGTGAGGAGCATGCCGAAGCCACTTCTAACTTACCTCAGGAGCCCCTCTTGGCACAGGCCAGGCTTCAAGGAATGCTTTTACATGGGTGGCATGGAGCTACGTGTCATGGGCTCCCTCAGATGTCAGTGGATGGAGAAGCGCTGTGAGGGGCGGAGCAGTCAGCTGGTGGAATGCAATGGGCGAGGAACACTAAAACACGCTGGGGGAAGATCCAGCGAATTTAAATAAAACCAACCTGAATTTCTTTTAGCTTTGGATTTAATTTTGGTATGTATGCATGAATGAATGATTGCATTGCTTGGCTGGGTTAGAACTGAGGGCCCTGTGCATGCGAGGCAAATGCTCCATCCACAGCTCTTAGAACACTTTTTAAAAGATGGAGCAAACTTTTGGGCCTCTGTGCAGATTTATTTGAAAATTGGTAAGTGGGGGGAATTGAATAAAAAGCTTTGGAGCAATGCTTTTAAAGTTTCTCTTTGTTATTTTAAAATGCTTTCTATTGGGGATAGTGAAGAACCTTCTGGAGTGGATGATGGATTTGCATCTCCTGCGAGGCCTCGTGAAGTGGCTCTTGGAAACTACTAAGGCTTTGTTTTTCCCTCCTCGAGAGAAGAGAAACACACCCACCATTAGCTCCATGTTCCGCCTGGGCATCTAAGGAGAAGCTACCTAAGAGTCAGCGATGTTGACTGGAGGGACCCTGGGAAGAACCCCAGAGCCTGTGCCTGGCATCTGCGTCCTGTCTTTAATTGAGTATCACATTCAATTCAAGGTCTTTGAGGTCCCCTGACCAGAAACATCTGTCTCATCCTGATATGTTCTTCTATTCTAAGCGTCTCTGTCCTGTCTTATTTAAGCACATGTGAGTTCTTAATTAAGAAGGTTTTCAGGTCGTGAGATTACAAAGTAATCTTGAACCCAATCCTCTGGAATTTTAACCAAATCACCAGCATCTTTAAGCTCACAGAGTCCTTCCAGTCCTAAATTGAAACCGAATCCTTCTGAGAAGCCATTCCCTGTCTCTGTGAAACCGGTGCTAATTCCCTGCTTTGTTTTTTTACGTGCTCTTCTTTCAGGAATCAATACTCTTGTGTATGTACAGCAGAGATTCTGAAGTATAGTAGCCAGGATCTATTTCTTCCCATTGCCTTTGCTGTAATAACACATCTGGATGCAGAATGACAAGACACTAATAACCACAAACTTAGCTTTTCAATTTCACTATATACCCCTGGGGGGGATGAAGTGGGGTGCTTCTGAGGGCCACAGAGTCCATTTTTAGGGGTCAGGGTAATGGTCTAGGGGTACAGAGTCATTTTTCCAGGTATAAGAATAGTTTCCTCAATACTGTCTTTGTTTCCTTGAGTATGAGATGTTTCTTGCAGCTATTGCTGCTGCTCTACTAGAGAAAGGCCGCCCCGTGCTAACTTTGGGTGGTAGGAAATTTGCTTGGTTCTGTATCTTGTGCTGATCACAACTCACTCAAATTAGACAAAAGCACAAAATGCCAACGAATAAAAGCCCAATGCAAGCTTATAGGCTTGCAGTAATTGTTATTGGCATATTGTGCTAACCAAGTACTAAGTTTTATACCCTTCAAGGAGGGGACCCAGTGAGAAAGTCGAGTGCTACATCACAACAAGGGGACTTGGATGGTATCAGTGGCCAGAAGATGCTGGACGTTTAGTGTCTCTCTCTTCCTTGTAGTTGACTCACCTAGGATGTGAGACAGACAGGCATTTTGTGAGTTCCTTTTCTGTGGGCTCATAGTGGTGCTTTGTTCCATATTGTGTTCTCCTGGGCACTCCACACGCAAAGAATGGTGTGATGTGTGCTGGTCGTATAGATGAAGGGAAGCAGAGCTCAAAGATACAGTGCCCTTAGCCCAAAACTTACCTAGAGATAAGGGTCACCTAGGAGATAAACCTTGGCATGTCTGTGAGAGAGTTTCTAAACTGTGTGAACTGACGTCAGATGCAGGAGAAATGTCTGTATTCTGTCAATCATGTTATAAATAAACGCTGATTGGCCAGGCAGGAAGTATAGGTGGGAAAACCAGACAGGAAGTAGAAATGATGTAATGAGAACAGGAGAATTCTGGGAAGGAAGAAGTTGATTCCTCCCACTCCTGCCCAGACCACCGAAGCAGCAGGATGTGATCTGCTCCACTGAAAAAAAGGTACTGAGCCACATGGCTAACATAGATCAGAAAAATGAGTTAATCAAGATGTGAAAGTTAGCCAGGGAGAGGAAGAGCTAATGGGCCAATCAGCTTATAATTTATGAAGACGTATATGTGATTTTTCTCTGGGACTAAACAGCTGGGGGTACGGGCAGGACAGAAACCCACAACAACAGCAAGCAGGCCGGGCCCCCGCTCATGTTACAGTCAAAAGACGGTCTCCTTCTGGAGCTCTGGAGGGAGCAAACTGAACACCGGCACCCCCTCTCACTATCTCCTTCCTAATTGCAGGTAAGCTATGACCAGATACCTCAAGTTCCACCACCATGCTTTTCCTGCAGTGATGTACTGTATCCTGTAACTGTCACCCCAAACCAACCCCCCCCCACACACACCTGCAAGCTGCTTTGGCGAACATTGGTCACATCAGTGAATACATACACTACTGTGTAGGTCATCTATACACGATGTAGGTCATGTTCCCTAAGCCTTCGTGGCTGGCTTCATTGTTAAGTGTCATTTCTATGACCAGAATGCTCTTGGTCCAATTCACGAGCCACTGTCTGAGCTGAGGTGGCCAGGAGAGGCTCTCAGGCCTGGCGCATCTGTTCTCATTAAGGAAGTGAAAATTGTCGCCATCAGCTCGGCCTGGAGTCTGGAGAGAAGGCATGTCGCAGCCAGTAAATGATCTAAGCAAACGATCTGGATTTAGAGATGGTTTTGGAAGGCGCTGCGGAGATGAAATGATGGAAGAGCACTATAACGGTCCCTCCGCCAAGCTCGCTGCTGTTTACTGTGGGAATTAGCATGACTGATTAGTACACGGCTCCGAGAAGCTGTGAAAATGTCTAAAAAAAATTCCGTGATTGCCTCAGAGCCCTAAATAGTCTTATGTCAGCAATTAGCCGTAACAGTGTTTCATTAATCCGTCAGCTTTCCAAGGCTGCGAGCCCTCATGTGGGAGACTATAGAAATCGTCGGGATTAGCCGCACAGCTTCACTCACGGTGCGTCAGGACTGTGGTGGTTTTAAGAGTGCGAAGACAGCACACCGATGCAGAAAAGCACCGATGGGGTGGTTCTCTGTAGGCAGTCATGTGTTCCTTTCTCTCATTTCAGTAGCATTGTTTCACGGGCCATTCCTGGCAACGGTATGGGGAGGATCCTCTTCACTCCTCCAAGGCATATCAAGGCTTTCAATTGAGTTATTGAAATGTTGCTGTAAAATCGGAGCCTTCCCAATGCTTCCTGGGAAGATTGCTGGAAGGTTCAGAGCTCAGGCTGTATCCTGATGAGATGGGCTTTCTTCCTCCCTCCCCATGGTCTCATCTGAGGTTCACAGCCATCTCTGTGTCCTCGATCTTCCTCGAGTTTATCTCTGGTTGGTTCTGTAGCAGGGTCACCCAGCAAATAATCCACACCTTTACTGATGTCTCTGACTCCTCAAATGCCTCTCCTTGATCCTGGCCAGGAACCTCACTGTCCCTTTGATTTCCGTAGTCTTAGCAATCAAGTCAGCTTTCCTAACTGCCTGTAAGATGCGCCAAGACCTTTCCAATTCTCGCCCTGTTGAAACAGGTAGGCATTGGAGAAACCAGGACTAGAACCCAGAGTGCTTCCTATGTCATTCTGGCAGAGCCCACACTCTGCTCGCCTGGGACCATTGAGTCCCATCTGTTTTTCCAGGAGCCTTGTCACTTTCTCTACTCAATGCCAGGACACCGTCTGCATGGTCTTCAGACAGACGTTCTCAGCGTCATCCTGCCTGTCCTTCATTTTTCCTTGTATCCACAGTGAGACCTGTTGATTCCTTCCTATGCGTTTCCCAGCACCCCCTGCCTGCCTCCTGCAGATTTTCCTTGGCGTGACCGGCTCTCTAGAACCACAGAATTCTGACTGGTCTCCTGCTGTCACCACGTGTTCTGATAGGATACTGCAAAATTGGAGTTAGTCTCCCTCTTCTTCCCCAGCCTCCAGGGGCTTCCCGTTTTACCAGGAAAAGTACAGAGTCCTTGTCAACAGTTGCCAGGCGCTGAGGAGTCTGCTCTCAACTCAAGCAAGCCTCCACGCTTCCTCCTGGCTTCCTCCCAGTATCTTTCTGTCTTACGATACTCTGAATTGAAATGCCCTCCTTTTATACACCCAAATGCCACGGTAGTGGAGCTGTTTGCTTGTTTTATAACGGGATCCCCTCCCGTTTATTGCACTGCTGTATCCTTCTGTTTCTTTCTTCCTTTTCAGTGTGAAAAGTACAGACCTATAAAATAGAAGCCAACCCCATGTCATGGCATTTGGTTTTCTCCAGGACTCCAAGAAACTGTTTCTTTAGACATAAGGAGTTTGTTTTGGCAGGAGACCTTCACTGCACCTGCCCTTAGGGGGCCTCAGCCTAGGCCTTGTTCTTACTGCCAAGTTCTTTCTTCATCTTTCCTCACGAAGGGTCAGATCCACGTCTCTACTGCTCAAATGTATTGCCACCCACAGAAATTCATCTCAGTTGCCTCCCCATGAACCTTCCCTTTTCTTCTTTGATATTTCCTGCCAGTCACAGAGCATTCTTTTACTCCTGGTTTCGTGGAACTTACTTGTGAACCTCGTCCTCATTCTGGATTCTGGGAAACTCTTTGAGAGCAGAGTGCTTGTCATTTCAATTGGGCTCTTCTAGCCTTGGTTATCACTTTACACACTTTGCCCGATTTATTTACTGCTAGAGACAGCTTGAAGTTCATCTTTCAAATGATCTCAATTAGCATGGAAAGCTTTTATTATTTCCCCTTGTATAAATTATTTATGTGAACAAGAAATAACAGGCATATATAACAAATTAGAATGTGTTATTTTCATATTAAATGCCCCTAAGAGAATAAACAATGAACGATTAGTGTATCAGTCATGGATTTATTTTATTGCTCTTTTCTTTTTCAGTGGGGAAAAAAAAGGGAAACAAAACAAACTCTTACTGAGTGCTTCTAAGGTCGATTTTAGGTTTTCAGAAAAAGCGATCTTTTTTTTTTTTTTGTTTTGCTTAAAAGGAAATCACAGCTTACAAAACAAAATTAGACTCATGCTATTGTGAAATGAACACTTATTTTGTAGTCCCACATTTTAAATACTTATCATTATATTGAGAAAGGCAGTTGACAACGCAGGGTCCAAGTCCCATTATCTTGATATCTGTTCTCCTGGAACAGTTCTTGAGAATTTAAGGCACCAATGTTTTGTTCAAAGTGCTTAGAACAGTGGGCTGAGTGTGTAGTGAGTCCTCAGTCAGTATGGGTTCCTCTTATTCAGAAACAAGTGTTCTCCTCTTTTTAGAATTATTTTTCCTCGTTCATCCTCTCTTGCCTTGAATTATCCTTATTTTTTAAATGTAATTTCGAGCTAAGTGTCCTTTAAGATTACAGAGAACTTTGTACATTGTGAGGGATTAATAAATTATTTATTCACTGAATAAATAATGAACGTGTAAACATTCTCTTAAAATTTAAAGAGCTTTGATTATTTGAAGTTCTCTGCTCCTGAGCCCAAACACAAGCACAGGCAAGTTAGTGCCTGGAATAGCCCAGGAAAACCACCGGAGACAAGAGTCCTTGGGGACTAACCAGCAGTCACATTCGCCTGTCTGCAGCTTCCTCGCTGAGGCAGTTCTACTAAATGAACGGGATATATTACAGGCTCAGAGACCTCCAAGGCACCGTAAAACCCCGCGAATGCCCCCAGTTCAACTAAATTTGATGGAGCTCCCCATTTGTTTAAGATTAGTTACTCGGTTTATTTATGGCTCACAAGGGTAGGAGGAGTGTGAGGCACTGCAGGCAAGTAGCTGTTTCTGTTTGCTGGCTGTAGGCATGGGGGATGAAGAGAGCATTTGCTGTGGTGTGTGTGTGCGCGCACACACACACACACACACACACACACACACACACACACCCACCACCTTAAAGAGAACTGCTCATTTGAAAGCTCTGTTCCATGTCCTCTTGTCTACCGATGGACGATTACAGTACCCCAAATCTAGCAGGCATGAGTACTTGGAAGGGTAGGTGCCAACCTGGAGGACACAGTAGGCAGGTGGAGAAAATACAGTCACTTTGCAGAAGTGGTTCAGTATCATGTGTCTTTTGGTTCCCCCGAGGCTCAGTATTTTGCCTGCAGGTTAAGTCATTTCCCGATCGATGAATGGATTGGATTATTTCATCAATATGGTGTTATGTCTTTGACTTTTAAGCCAAAGCAGTTTTCCAGGTCAGGACTCTGTTAATCTCGTTTGCTCCCGTGATGATTAAGAATGTCATATATTTCAGGATTACAAGACTCACTTCTGAGCAGTATATGGGGATAAAATATATAAATGCAGTGGGGTTTCTATAGATGCTATTGCCCTGTGAGAACATGAAGTCTGCCGACAGGTTTCGGATGAAGGGGATATTCCATATAGTTTGATGAAATTTGAAAGACTGCAGAGAGCAAGCTGCATTTGAGCAAAGCCTTGAAGGAGATAATAGGTCTAAAAAAATGGGTTTCATTGAAGACCAGGAGTGAGGACCTTGCAATAAGGGACAGTAACAGACAAAGTAATTGATAGCAACTGGCAATAAGGACCACATCACTGATTTCCTGTTAACTGAATGTTTCATAATTTGCACAAGTCTATTTATCTGTGTATTTTGTCAAATCTAACCTTTTTTTCAACTTTTTTCCTTTATCTCCTCTTGGCATAGGGCTTAGGACATTATGCTGTTTTGACTCAGGTTTTGGTTTTGTGTTGTGTAACATGAAGGGGGCCTGCTTGTTGGGGTTTCTGTCCCGCCCAGTACCCCATAGCTGGCAAGCCCCAAAGAAAATCACACGGAGAGCTCTAAGTTATAAAGCTGATTGGCCCATTAATTCAGGCTTCTTATTAGTTTTTGTAACTTATATTAACCCATTATTCTTATCTATTTTAGCCACATGGCCCAGTACCTTTTCCAGCAGGGTAGGTCGCATCCTGCTTGCTTGGTGGTCTGTGCAGGACTGGGAGGAATCAACTTCCTCCTTCCCAGAATTCTCCTGTTTTCATTGTATCATTTCTACTTCCTGTCTGTCTGTTTTTCCCTCCTATTCTTCCTGCCTGGCCAATTTGTGTTTATTTAAAACATGATTGGCAGAATACAATTCTCCCGCACCAGTGTTGCAGTATTTCTTTTATGCATCAAGATTCCTGTGAAAGGATGCTGTAGTTGCACGTTGAATTGTCTTTGATGATTGGTCAGATGAGTCTCTGGCAAAAAGTGGAAGGTCATGGGGTTGTGTATCCATGCCCTTACTTGCATCATGGGCCACTCAACAAATACTGCACACCTGCTTGGGTTCCAGGCTCTGTGAATGTCTTTAAGTTATGCTTTTTGTGCTTTATGTATATTTTATATTCTTTTCATTTTCTCGCCATTAAAATTCCTTTGGCGATTGGGAATATGTATAATAGGTGGATAATCACCATCAAAATATATGCATATTGAATACTTAAAGAGGTAATTCAGGCATCAATCAATGGGATGGGATTATTGAAAGTGTCTTTATAGTTTAAGGCTCAATTACAAGTACTGAATCTGGGGGTCACATAAACTCTTACTCAGAACATGGTTTGCTACTCTTGGCATTTTCCTGGTGCTTGGAGGTTCAGTAGATAATTTCCCAGATGGATGAGGTAAGGGGTCAACATTCTACCTTTGGGTTTTAATTAACCTTGTCATCATATGAGGTTGGGCATTGAGTTAAGCAAGTGGATAATACCTAGATTTCCCCAGGAAAATAGACATTCTTTCTGCTTTTATCAGTGCTATTTTTTTCAACCATTTTAGGTTGTAAGTGGCTGGAAGTTGAATGAAAACCCATTTAATCTATGAAACAGAAAACGAAAGATGACTTAAAGATTTAGAATTAACATTGTCCTTGTGTCCCACTTAACCAGATGTTTCCCATTTCCTGGGGAGACCCATCTCAGCCAACCACTAGGCAAAGTTAAGAGTAGACACCAGTGAAGAACACTGGGTTGCAAAGAGGGGGTTGTTGATTCTTCTTAAAATCACACATTGTTTCTGGAGTCATTGTATAAGTATATAATTTATAAGTATATAATGTTTTGACCTGTCACTTTCTTCATGCCAGCCCCTGACATAGCCCCAGCCATGTTGCTCCCCCCACCAGTCACGTCTTCATTTCTTACCTAACCCATGGATTTGGCTGAGTTTCTAGTCTGTAAAGGGGTGTAGGGCCATCTACTGGAGTTCTCAACAAATAGGTCATCATATCCTTGGAGATGTGGCTTCCCTCTTAGTAGCTCTTTAGTTAGGAGTGAGACTTTGTGAGCCCCTCCTGATTCATGCCCGAGTTTTTTTCTGGCTTGGTCTTAGACATGCAGCCACAACCACTATGTGGTCTTATGGGATGCGACCCTGTCACGTGTAGAGAACACAGTTTTGCCACAGTCCTCCACGGCTTCTGGCTTTGCCAATCTTTCTGTCTTTGCTCCTACTGTGATTTGTGAGCCCTGGAGGTAGGGTTGCCATAGCCGTCCTATTTAGGGCTGAATCCTCCATGGTCTAAGAAGGGCCTCTGGGGAAACAGAAGTTGAAGGCCCGAAATCTTGACTGGCACCGAAACAAGTTCTGGCTTAGGGGTCAGGCCTTGAAGGAAGGTGGTGTAGGACACTTTTTCGGTAGCAAGCTCATTTCTTTGGCTGAGGCTGTTGGGTTGTTGGCTGTCTTCAGAGGCAAGATCGTGAAGTACTATTTAAATTCGCATTGTAGTTCAAATGCATTTGTTAATTTAGTTTTGTTGAGTCAATTGTTATGTTTAGATTTATTAAGAGAGTCAGGAAGGATTATGATACTCTCTGTTATCTGACTGCTCAAATCTGCCAGTTATTAATTTTCAATCTTAATTCAGAAAGAATTTGTGTAGTCAAAAGCTGGAATGTTTCCTCACAGGTCTTCTAGAAAATGGTTTTCTTCTCGTTATCCTTCTGATATAAGACATAGCCTAACACTTATTAGTCTAATCACATGGTGAATTCCACAATTAATGATCCTTAGAGCCCTTCCCTTCGGAGTGGGAGAGTGGAGTGCTTCATGCGCGTTGCTGTGTCTCTTTCCTTAAAGCCATAGGGTTTTGCCTTGTACATTTCTCTAGTTCCTACGTGGTCATATTAGGAACCTTATTTCCAGTCTTCAGTGTTTGCTCTGATTTGATTGACTTAAATGGTTCCCCCAAGAAACTGTCCTTAGAGTGCAGCACACCTGGTTCTTGCTGTACGGCCGTGGGCTCCTTTCCAGTGAGCAAATAGCCCAGTTTTGCAGTTAGCTTTTATTTCTAGTTAGAATATATCTCTGATTAAAATGTAGCCAGACAATGCAGCTACCTCTTAGAAAAGTAGATGGCAAAATCAAAACCAGCCTTGTTATCATGATTATTATTTTATTTTTAATTAATTGTAAGTTCTTTTAGACGTCTCCCAGGGAAGTATATCACTAGATTATTGTAATACGAGCTGTGGGGCTGCGTCCCCAG
>NW_004949118.1:4948846-4975318 GCF_000317375.1 Microtus ochrogaster | reverse complement strand
GGGTTTCTCTGTGTAGCCCTGGCTGTCCTGGAACCAGCTCTTGTAGACCAGGCTGGCCTCGAACTCAGAGATCCGCCTGACTCTGCCTCCCAAGTGCTGGGATTAAAGGTGAGCTCCACTACCACCCAGCCTGAGCTACAGCTTTATCCTGTAAAGATAACTGAAGACAGGACTACAGTCCTGAAAGAGCACAAGAATTTAGGGGGAGTTATACAGATCCACCCTTAGAACCCTAAGGAAAGTCCATGCCCACTCATGGGATTAGAGAATGCCCACGATTCAAATTAAACAACAAATGCATTTATTTTGTCTAAACTCTCATTTGGAACCTACTTCCAATGAACTCAGCATCCACTTTTCCCTCACCCTGTAACAAGATACTCTTGCATGCGTGGACATCCTCCAATCTGCAGTCTAGGATTGCCTCACAGACCCCAATTCAGTGAACCTGTATACAAAACACCCATCAAGGGTGCCAACACTTGTTTATTCTTTTGTGACAGTACTTAAATAGACAATTAATTTAGTTTTCTCGTAATATCTACATTTGTGAGGGAGTAGGTTTTATAATCACTTGGCAGAAGTATTTTGGATTTCATAAATTGCAACACGGGAAATATTTAATTAAACATTAAATTAAAATTTAATAAACATTAAATTAAATGTTTAATTGCAACGAAAGCAAGCTTCTAATTATATAAATCATATAAAAACACATTTAAAATAACCCACCTTATTTTACAGGATTTGCTCAGCTCAAGATTAGGGACATTTTTGAGCCTCTGATTGAATCCTGTTTGCATTTGATTTCTGCAGCCATTTCAACAATTGCAGGAAAATCCTTAATATCGAGAAATGAAGGTGATTCATGGCCCACCTATTTTATCAAAAGGAGAACATTTGTTTTTCTATTGTTTACGTCACGTCTGCTAAGTGAGATTTTTGTCAGATGACATTGTGTTTGCAACAGGCTGTATCAATATGCAACAGACTGTGCCAATATGGAGATTTTATGGCTGTTAAAGATTTATCTTACTGTGTGTGTGTGTGTGTGTGTGTGTGTGTGTGTACATGTGTGTACGTGTATACATGTGAGTACTGGTGTCTGTGGAGGCTAACAGTGGGCATTTGTTTCCCCTAGAGTTCTCAACCATCCTAGGCTGCAACCCTTTCATACAATTCCTCATTTTGTGGTGACCCCCCAACCATAATATTATTTTTGTTGTTACTTCAGAGCTGTAATTTTGCTACTGTTATGAATTGTAAGGTAAGTATCTGATAAGCAGGATATCTGATATGCCACCCCTATGAAAGGGTTACTTGACCCCCCAGAAGGGTTACGACCCACAGGTTGAGAACCATTGTTCTGGCGATAGCATTACAGGCTGTGAGCCACCCGACATGGATGCTGGGAGCTGAGATTCCTCTGCAAGAGCAGTCTGTGCATTTAACCCCTGAGCCATCTCTCCACTTGGCCCTCCCAATTTGGAACATTCTGTTTCCAGCCTCGGCTAGCGGCAGATGTCCCTGTATCCAATTAACTGATTAGGCTGTAAACCATTAACTGGTTAGGCTGTAATTGGGTGACTGGTTGATTGACTACGCTTCAGCCAGCCTTCTCATAAATACTCTCTGATCACTTTGCCGTGCTGTGTTCTCTGAACTTCCGGTTCTGCCTGTCTAACTCATGAATCATCTTTGTTTTGTGTGCTCTGCTCAGACAGCCTCAACTGAATTTAATTGGCTTAAGGAGTTTTCTGTTTTTAACACCTTCTAATCATTAAAACACAAAAGCCGTTCTGAGGAGGAGTGGAGAAATTGCAGTGGCAGGAGGCTGAAAATGCAGCCTGGGTCTGGAAAACCATTAAAAAGCACAAATACCAACACAAACCATGTCATCCCAGAGGCAATAAACGGGTGAGCAGTGTCCCCTGCCACTGAAGAATGCTGCTCATTTTGCCTGTCAGGCCAGTCATAATTCAATATCCAGTAGAGTCAGAGACCAGCCCAGGAGGCTGCTCCGTTAACACCTGCGGAAATTGCTAAAAGCAGGCCATCTAGTGAGTAGCATTGCGGAGCAGGCCGTTCCGCTCCCTGACTCATCCTTGCTCGCCAGTGGTTCCCAAAGGAATTTGCCAGAAGAGCCCATTCCTTGGTGCCTGAAAAGGAAGTAGTGACGTTGTCCCATGGGACCTTGATCTCTCACCACACCAGAGGGATTGGTACTTAATTGGGTGATATCATCATCATCATCATCATCATCATCACTATTGTCTCAGAGACAGAGTCTCACTGTATAGGTCGGGCTGGCTTGGAACTTCCTGTGTACATTAGGCTAACCCAGAACTCTCAGAAATCCCCCTGCCTCTGCCTCCAGAGTACCAGAATCAAAGGTGTGCCACCGCCCCCACCCTGTTTCTTTATTGTTTATTTTTAAGACGTAGTCTCTCTGTGTTGCCTAAGGTGGTCTTGAAGTATGGCTTGTGTGATTCTCATGAAGTGGACAACAGGCATATGCTAATATGCTTCATCAATTTATAATGATAGTTTCAACTATACCAGACCCAAAAGACCTGAGCAGACCACCATTCTGGGATGCTCTGTGGACAGTCGTTTTACTAGGGTTGTTTTTGGTGAGCCTAGAATCAGGGAATGGAATGCCACGTTTCTTCAGTAAACATGCCCACAGCTTAAAGTGGCCACACTGGCATGAGCAATAACAGGTCTTTGTCTCCTGCCTGTGCTAGTAAACAGAGTGGTGTAGCTGATTTCTCTGCAGGGTTTGCAGACTCGTGCCTCTGGAGTGTCTTCAGCCCGCCTCCCCATTAGACTCTGTGAAGTGTGTGGCCTGAAATCTGTGAGGCCCAGAGGCCCACCTGAGAGGAGAACCAGGCCAAAGCAGGAAGGGAAACCCAGTGTGCAAAACTCTATGATGAAAGGGGTGTGGTTTCTGGGGAGGCGGAGACAGTGGAGTTGAGAGAAACCAAGGAAAGATGGGCAGGATGGTGCCTCACAGGGGCCCAGTCTTCCTGTCTGTCGGAACTCCATGCACGATGTCCATCTTGCCATGGTCCAGCGGGGAGGATTTACCCTGAGCTGTTGATGACCAGAGTGTTCTCTAGTCTTTTCTCTCTGTAGAACTCCTGTATAAGTTAGTGGGACATCTGAGCTTGGAGGTTCGTCTGAGCGGCTAGTGTGTAATTGTCGGCATGATAAGGAGGAAGATGGTGGTGGCATCTTCTTTGCATAACTCCAGATATCGGCAGCAGCAGCTCCGGCCCTTCTCTTTCTCTTCCTCCTCTTCTTCCTATTCCTTCTTTTCTTCCTCTTCTTCCTCTTGCGAATAGACTCCTGGAGAAAGGCAACATAGTGTAGGTGGCCCCTGGAGTCTCCCTGTTAAAGTGATCTTAGCATCCATTGCCAGAGTAGAGCACATCTGCCTTGTCTAGCTGGCCAGTCAGGCCGGTAGGTGGGGGTCCTTCTCCTGTGTGTGGACTTGAATGGGTATGGCCAACGCTGCTGCCTTCCAGAGTCCGCCTGAATTCACCAGCTGCTGAGCTATGTCAGGAAACCGCCGCATGCAAGAGGGCGTCGCTGCAAAACAACATCACGGGGTACATAAAGTGAGATTATTCATCTACTGTGTAGAAATAATATGTAACATGTTGTTAATAATAACGTGTTGGATTTGTTTCTCGGCTATAATAGGCTGTACTTATGCCAGGTAGTAACAGGAAATGGTGGATGTGAGAGCCACATTCATTTACTTTGTCTATAAACTCCAAGTCGCCTAAGAAGACGTGCCAGTTAACACAAGAGAAAGAGGTGAAGTAAAATAGGTGCCTCGAGAACCACATAAAGTGGGTGAAGATGCTGTTTGCTTTTCTCCCCGCTCTCTCTTTCCTTGCTTTCTCTTTTAAACCCTCATCCGAGAAACAGCCTGGTAGAAGGCTGGATTTGAGGCAGCAGCATTCATGTCGAGCAGTTTTCCAACCTTCTCTCTTACCCTGCCACACACGCTTGCAGGAAGCCACCACTTTTATTCTGACATTGCTGCTTTCTTCCCGTCATCTTTCCAGATGCTTTTCCCCGTTTCCCCTAGTCAAGGTGGGCGTGTGTAAGAGACTCCTTTGGAGTCTGTCTTCATCTTATTAGCCCCTGAATTTTTCTGCACGCAGCGAATCTTTTTTGGTAAAACTGGATTCTTTCTTGTACAAACAATTGAGAGAAGCCAGTGTGCCAACTGTTCTGTTGAGGATGCTTCCTAGTCACACGTACCCAGAATTTGATGCTGGTAGAGTCGAGATGGTTTGCAGGCCAGCAGGCCCCATGCCTGCCTATTTCTGCATCTGCACTGACAGCAGCCAGATCACAGCGAAGCTCCTGTGTGTGTGTGTGTGTGTCCTGAGCTGACAGAGCTGTGTGTGTGTGTGTGTGTGCGCATGCGCGTGTGTGTGTGTGTGTGTGCGCGCGCGCGCGCGCTTGCTGTTGCCGTGGGCAGTCAGAGCCGGGCCCTGGCAGCCTCCCTGCCGACCGAGGACACTCATTCCCCATGGGTGGCTTGTCCTTCCCGATGATAGATTGAGGGAGACAAGCAACACATGGGTACACAAACACTTCTCTCAGGCAGTTGGTGCCATTTAGCAGTTTCCTCCCGTGGTTGACATTTCCATTTCCTTCCCTCACCTCGCTCATCATGAACTGTTTGCATCTTATTTTCTGTACACAGAGGTAATGCAGAGTGACAGAATACACGTGCGAGCTCCACGACTCATTTTCGGTGCCATCTTCTAGTCCAATTACACAGTGGGGCTTCGCAGGAGCGGAGCCACGAAGGGGCACCGCGGTTTTAATTGTGCGCTGGCCTTGAGTGGGGCGGTGTGTCATGAAACGTCTCAACGTCGCTGCCTCAAAAAAGCTGCTGTGAGAGATGAAGCAGGCGTTTACTTTGTGATCTGGCCATGCCAGCCCAGACTTGCCTTGTTTGCCAGGGAGCCTCGTTCTCAGGGAGCGATGCACTCAACAGTCCTAAGGGAAGGGTCCCTTGCTGTCCCCGGTTCAACCCCCAGCCCATATTACTAAATTAATTGGAAGATTAAAAACCTAGTCTAAGTGAGGTGTCCGAGAGGATGCTGTCATACACACCCTGAAGTGGTTGCCATGCATCTCGTCAGTCATTATCCATTTGCTGTGGGTGGGGAGGATGCTGGAGGCATCTTCCCCTGGCAGAGTGCCAACATGTAAGACAGAGCTATTAGCTGTAGTCAACATGCCATACAGTAACGGCTTTCAACCTGCGCGTCCTGGCCCCTTTGGGGGGGGGGTGTCCAATGACCCTTTCATTGGGGTCACCTAAAACCACTGAAAAGCACAGATATTTACATTACGATGATTCCAGTAGCAAAATCATGGTCATGAGATATGGCTGAGGGCCAGCACAACACGAGGAACTGCCTTGCAAGACTGAAGACTTGGAGAGGTTGACAGTCATTGCTCTATATACTATTTTGACCAACATCTCTTAATCTTTTCACTCTGTGTATTTCTGGGCTCCAGGTGATTCAAGTGAGTCGCTACTTAGAATTTGCCTCTTTCTGGGGTTGCTGAGATGGCTCGGTGGTTAAGGGTGCCTGACGCTTTGGCAGAAGACCCCAGTTGACTTTTCAGCACCCATGTTTGGCAGCTTGATGCTACTTTAACTTTAGATGCCGGATATCTGACGCCCTCTTCTGACCTCCGTGAGCACCTGTGTTCATGTGCATAGATCCACACATAGACATATAATTTAAAAAAGAATTTTTCCCTTTTATTAGCATAATCTATAGAAAACCCAAGGAATGCATTTAAAACTTGAAATACATATGTATATATGCACCATGTATGCATATACACACAAAATATGTACAAACATATCTATATTTTATAAATATAAGTAAAAATATATAATATGTAGTATATATATTGCTCTTGTATTGTTATATATATGTATATATGTATGTGTGTATATATATGTATATATATGTATGTGTATATATATGTGTATATATGTATGTATGTATATATATATATGCATGTATCAAAGTTAATGTGAGCATTAGGAGACTATTCCATGATTGCTTCCGTGGATTTTAGCATCAGACTTGAATTGAATCTACTGTCCTCTCTTCCTGCATCTACTCTGTCCAGGCACCAGTCACATCAGGGATTACGTGACTGATGGTAGTTATTCTGTTTTGAAAGCATGCATTTTCCTATCTGTAAAAGCTTTTGTCACACATAAAGACACGACTTGCATGCAGATCTTGCCAATGAGTTTGCTGTTCTCAGTCAGGGGATGTTGGGGACAGTACTTGGGAAGGCAGTGACAGTTATGGCAGTGAGACAGATGGAGGACAGCCTCTTATCAACGTCCAGACTGGCAAGGAGAAGTATAATCCCTGTAGTGTTAGAGGAATGTCCCTCACACAGCCATTCATTGAACCAGAGTCAGAGAGGGCTGGGGAGATGTCTCAGTATGTACAGTGCTTGTTGGGCAAATCTAAGGACCTGTGTTTGAATAAAAATTGAGCTTTGGGCAGGAGAGACAGCATAGCAAGTAAAAGCCCTTGTATATGAGCCTAAAGACCCAAATTGGATTCCCAGTGGAAGGAGTGAACCTTTGATGTTTATAAAGAGAGAACTCTGGCCTCCATAAGCATACAGTGGACACACGCACATAATAACTTTTATTTTTTTTAAAAGTAGGGTTGGTGGAGCATGCCTGTAATACAGGGCTGGGGAAGGAGGTAGACCAGGAGGCCTAACCAGCTATGTTCACTAAGAGAGCCCGTCTCAAAACAACATGGAGAAGTAATTGAGGAAAACACCTTCTGTCCACCTCTGACCTCTTTAACCATATGCACAGATGGGTACATGCTTCTTTACATATATGCGCTCCTGAGGACATACATGAATAGTGCATAGGCGTGTGCACATAGACACAGTGATGTGATGGAGAAAAGCTTCTGTGGCAATCAATGCAGGAAGAACAGTGACTCTGTAGAAAGGCTCTGAAAACAACCCGAGACTCCTCTAACATGGGAAACACTCTGCCAACCTATGCCATGGCTAACACTCTGCCAACCTATGCCATGGCTAACACTCTGCCAACCTATGCCATGACTGTGGACCCTGTTTTTCTTAGGGTTGGGTAAAGATCAAGTGAGATCTGAGAGTGAGATAACTTTGTAGATATTGGAAAGAACACTGGAGTAAGCACTTTTAGTGATTTTTATTATTGAATGATCAGACTTAATACATCCCTGTTTATAATCTTATAAAATTTGATTTTTGAGAATTTTATACATGTGTATTATGATTACATTCGCCCCTATTGCCCTCTCTTGGCACCGTCCTCCATCCAAACTCCTTTCCCTTCCTATTTACTTGACGTTTTTATTCACTGAGTTTAGTTAGGTTTGTTTGCATAAGCATAGGTAGAGAACTAGTTGCTGGGGAATGGGATACTTGCAAGTAGCTACACCACTGAAGGAAATACAGCTCCCCTTCTCCTGGTAGTCATTAACTCCAAATATTTCCCCTGGGAGAGGTGAAATATCTGGGAGAAGTGAAGCTTCTTGATTCAGATTGGCTTGGATTGTGGTACAAGTCTTGGCACCTGTCACAGTCATTAACGCTGGAACAAGCATAGGATGGCCCACAGTATGCCATACCCTTCGTCCATTGTCCATGTGCTCAGCACTTGCTGGTTTTGTACACACACCCCCTCCAGGGCAGAGGAGGCAGTGGTCACTGGGCTGACTGGATTGGGAATCACAGGAGACTGAGGTTGGAAAAAAGCTAAACACCCGAGGAGGTTGATCCTTGCAAGAATCCAGAGTTGACTTTGCCAACCTCTGTACCGTAGTCCCTTGGGACCTTCACTCACAGAACCAAAATTACAAGACAAAGTTGTTAAGAAGTTCAAGAATAGTGCCATGGAGGATATACTGGTTCCTCGTTCTCTGCTATTCTAGAGGAGGCACTTTCACGGGTTTATTCTGGCTGGCAGCTTGGGACTGGCCATTGGCTGGGATGTCAGCCTAGGTGTTGAGAAGGCTGGGTCCCTTGGAGGGGCTCTTCATCTGGCTCTCTGTCAGCATGGTGACTGTGTTCTCCTCTCAAGAGGAAGTGGAAAAGGGGCTCAGAAAAACAAAAGCAGCTAGTCATCTCAAGACTGGAAGGACACCTTATAACATTCTCGCCTGTGAGAAGCCCTCAGAGACTTTTGAGCCATTTTTAAAGACCCCGCCTTCTAAAAATTGTGTACTGGGTTGTATATGCACAAAGGTGGAGGCAGGGTAGCCTAGTGGGACACTGGTGGATAGTCATTGCAAGAACCAACAGTGGCTTGAACAGGTAGTAACAGTGGCCCCCGGGTATGCTATACAATGTGGAAACAGCAGTAGGGAGCAGATTATGAGTTATGAGGACACAGGCCAAGGGGATCCAGGGTTCTTGAATTGAAGAACTTCATTGATACTGATGTTATCAATCAGGCTGTAATGTCTATCAGTAGACCATCTTTAGGACATGGGAAACATAGGAAAAGATAAAACTTTGGTTTGGGCATTTTCTGTTAGAAATGTCACACATACAAATCTTTTCATGAGAATTTAAACTTTGCAATTAGACCTACAGGATGATGTGCATAGACGTAGTCTGGGCTGGAGATAAAGTTTTCTTGTGGTATCTGTGAGATCAATAAAATACTGGGTGCATCTTCAGGAGCAGTGGCTTTTGGCACGCAGCTCATCTGACTCTGAAGAAGAGACAGTCCTTGGAACACTTAGATAAAAGAAATATTATTGTCCTCACATTTATCCAGCCGATGTACTTGGATAGAAATGACTTGGTCCACCAACTAATTTCTCCTTTAGGAGTGTGTGCGTGTATGAGTGTGTGCACATGTGTCTGTGTGCGTGTACATGCGCATGTGTCTGTGTGCATGTATGTGCATGTGTGTGCATGTGTGTGTGTGACTGTAATGTAGACATCTCAGTCATGTCCTTTGTAGTATGTACTTTAGCTTCTTGATATTTTAAGATATCTACATTTTCATTTTACTAGATATTTTATGTGCATTTTCATTTTAACGTGTAAATTTATTACACTTATAAACTAAGTTTCTAGCTTAATAGTGCTTTGAAGGTTGAGAGAAGAAATTATGCATCCCTCTGTCTTCCAGTGAGCTCATTTTGGGGGCAAGATACCATAAATTAAATGAGCATCTAAAATTAGAATGTTCAGAATTACTCTTTAGTATGCATACCCCACCTATATTTGAATCAGGGAGTCTACAGAATAAATCTCATCAATTTTTATTCATATTGCATGAATCATAATTGGCAATAGTCTATTAGAGTCAAAAAGTTAGATAACTTGATTGATGGTGAATGACAGAATGTGTTCCATCTTAGGAGTAAGACATGCCATCGTAAAATATTTTAGAGATATGTCATTAACATGCATTTCATTTAATTAAGAGAGTTTTCATAAAAAAGAAGTTAAGAGCCAAACTACTGGAAATCTTGGTGGAAAAAGAAAGTTTTATTCCTGTTTCCAACTTTCTTTTTCCCTTTTGGTGCTGCGGTCTTTGTGGACTTAGCCATCCGGCCCTCGTGCACCTTTTTCTTTATCTCTTCTTCTCCAACCTTCTTTCTTCCTTCCTGCTCCGCTTCCTGGAACAAAGGCAGGGCAAACTTACCAAGGGGAGATGGGAAGAGTACTGGATGGGGGAACAGAAATCAGGTCTGCACTCACACGCGGGTCTCTGTCCCTCCCATCTCCCACAGTGGCAGAACCTAGGGAAGAGAGGAGGTGAGGATGTCTTGTCCAGAAACACTGGATCGGCCTAATGCCAGGCTCAGTAGTCCTAATTAGTTTAATTAAGGGAGAGACCCAAGAGGGGGATGATCTTCCCCACACTTCTCTACCTGCAGAGCTGTTTAACAGATGCATCCCCCCCCCCCCCGCAACCAGTAGGTCTGGGCTGTCCTCTGGAAACCCCGCAGGTTATTCCATTCTAGTCTTGGTACTTACAGACCGATTTATCGGTAGCAGAATTTTCATGGTGTGTTTAAAAAAGTATTTTATTAATGATTTGAGAATTTTATACAATGTATCACCCCATTTCCTCCTCCTCCTAACTCCCCCTCTCGATTGATTCCCATCCCCCTATCCCTAACCTTCATGTCTCCATCTTTTTTCTCTTCGTACCCCATTGGAGCTGCCAGAACACGCTTGATCCATCCCTTCTCTCAAGCGGACATGGCTCCCCCTAGTTCTCGCATAAGCCATTTGCATAGCATTTTACAAAAAAAGTCTTCTAAACCGTTCATATTTGGAGACTCAGGAAAACGAGCGAACTTCTAGAGCAAAGTGAGCATTTGACAAGGAGGGCAGGGAGTCAAAAGCAGAGACTAATGACTTTTGAGGGGTTTCGCCTGCGTGGGAGGCTGGCGCTGGCTCCGAGTCTGTGGTTCAAGGCCACAGATTAGATGCCCTGTAATTGTTTTGTACGGAAGCGCATTTTTAGTAAATAATACTGAGGACCAACTCTATTAACATGCCCAGCCGAGAGGAAATTAAGCGTAGTCACTTGACTGATGGCGGTGCCAAGCAGTTTCAGGTGTTAGAATTTCATTAAAGACTGTGTGTTTGTCTCGCCGAGTACCGGCTTACATCTTTGTGTCAGGTGTTTCAAATTAATCACGAGCATAATTAATAGTTGGGAGTAATTTGATTACCATTTTATGATGATCGGTGGTATCATGGAGAACAGAGGAAGCAAGAAAAATGAGGAGGACCAGTCAGGTCTAGATAATCCGTGTTCTGTGCTCAGCGAGACTTAGCAAAACAGGTCAACTCCCAGGATTAATGGATCGATGCTTGAGTTGGCTTCTTATTACAACAGCTAAAAATGGAGACAATTTAATGGGAAGGGAGCTCCCTTAGGGCAGTTAGATCCCCAAGCACCTACGCTGAATTCCATTTTAACAAAAGGATTATTTTGTAACCATGGGCCTTCTTGAAGGATAGGCTGCTTCTCCCTCTAATCACAGAAGGACAGAGGTGACAAATTCGTGGGAGCACATGGCTTTTCCCTCACTGGAAGCCTGCCTTGCATCAGTCTGCATAGAAAGCCGAGAAAAGAGAGAGTTTGACACGCAAGAACTTTAATGAATTATTGAACGTATTTCAGAGAGAATATTTTGGGACTGCGTTTCTGAATGGCTCTTGTTAACCTAAAGAGACACTTAGTAAACTATCTAGAAGGCTCACAGGAGAAGACCATTTGCATGGAAGTCGCTTTCCAGCCACTGTTTGCCCTGGAATGATTTCAAATGATTGCATAATGAGGACGGCAACTTGCAGGGCTACATATAAACTACATGCTACTTAATACATTATTCATGGTAGCCCAAAGGTATAATTATTCAGCGAAATGAGAACTATGAAAATTAGCCTTGTATTAATGTTTATTTATACCACTGACTTTTTTTTTCTTTCTGGACTCATCTTCTTGCAGCGGAGGTGAGGTAAAGGCCGGCTCCATGACCTCCGTTTCCTGACTCAGTACTTTTCCCTTAACGTTGTTGCTGTAATGTGTTTGCTTTTTCGAGAAACCGCTTCTTTTGTGTAGCAAGAAGGTCAAACGTGTTAATCCAGGTCTCCAGCAAAGGCCGGCCGCGGTGTCCGGATCCAATCCGATAGCTCCAGTGGATGCTGCCTGTGGATTCAGCTGTGGACCGTCTGTCGTGGGCCATCCACACCTGCTTCCACTCACGTGATCAGTCAGAATGGCGTCATTTCTGGCCTGGCTATTGGGGGGTGGGGGATGAGCCACAGCCTGTCCTTTTTCCAGCCCTTTGTCCCTTAGTAAGGATCCATTCTTCTTACCCTCTCTTGGCTGCTGTTACATAGCGCTTAGTTGCAACCGCATTTAACATGTGTTAGTTAAAGGTACCTGCTTTTGACCTTGCTCCTCAGAGCAATAGAACAAGTCTTTCAGGACTTGTTCATTCTTTGCCTCAGAACCTTGGAATGGGTTTTCAGAGTCAAAGCTATGATCCTCAAGTCTGGCTCTATGACCTCTGTCTGCCCGTTGCCCAACTGTCCCCCGCCTTCAGACTGGGGACACGGCAGCTGCACTCCCCAGGCCCTGCCTCTGGAGCCTTCAGCTGGCCTCCTGGAGGCCGGCTGAGTCCTCAGATTCTGTGATTTCCGGGGAGGCTATCACCTTCCGCAGGTTCAGCTAGTTCTGCCCAAGGATCTGCCGACCCCTGCACCGGAGGCCGAGAACTTGCCTGCCCGAGAAGTTTGTGCCGGGCTCAGCGTTGGCTGTTTTCCAGAAGGGCATATAACTTGCCTTCCCTTGAAATAATTTCTCTGCCTCTTTGGTTCCGTGATGTGTGTCAAGTCCAACGATACCTGGCCCATTGCAGGAGCTCTGTACTTATTTCTGTGAGTGAACAGATGAATTGGAGAATTCAGATTCTCAAATTCCTCGGTGCAAAGCTCAAGTCTCTGCCCTTAGGGTCTCCTAAAGAGTCACCAAGTTTCACAGTGTGACTGACTGCTTAGTGACCAACATGAGTTTCCAACCAACACTGAGGCCAGCGTAGGGACAGGAAGATGCCAACTAACTCATTGGCACAGTCTAGTGTTGGTTGCTTAGGGCCAGAATTCAGCAGGGGGCTCCTGCCATTCCCAGTGCCTAAGCGATTCCTCGCCTGTGTTAGTCAGGGTTTTCTAGAGGAACAGAACCGCTAGTGTGAATGAATATACATTAGGAGCACGTCTTAAATTATCTTATGCTGAAGTAGTAACAAGAGTTGTCGCACACCTTAGAGGCCGGGAGCCTAGCAGTGGCTTTCGGTGGGGCACTGCAGCAGTTCTGATTTTGTGTTTAAGAAGAGGAGGGGCTGCTGGAGAGCCATTGGTTCTGAGAGAGTGAGGGAGACTGGAACACATTTGGGCTGGATTGTCCCATGTCAGCTTTGGCAATTGGAACACGTCCTTCGTCCCCTACTCAGGTGATTCAGATTTGTGGCAAGGTGACATGAAACCAGCTGTCATATGGCTTCTTTGTGGTCACCAAACCTGAGGTTGGCTTGTCCCAGCTCCGGCAGTAGTTGCAACTCTGGAGTGGGTGGAATACTTCCGTCATAGCCACTGGAGTGGGTGGAGCACTTCCGTCCTGGCCACTGGAGTGGGTGGAACACTTCTGTCCTGGCCACTGGAGTGGGTGGAGCACTTCCGTCCTGGCCACTGGAGCGGGTGGGGAGTGTTGAATGCCTGCGTGACCTGCCTTGTGATGAAGCCCCGCTGCATTTCCACTGGCAAGGCTTTGTGGATTCCTAAATGTGTCTGCCCGTTTGCACACTTGCTCCTATGATGAGTTTTCCTAGGGCAGCGATTATTGTGTCATGACCAGTTCATAAAGTTGTGTGCCTAAGCCAAGGACAGCTGGAACCCCACAGATTGCTTGGAGACATTTCACATCAGGAAGCAGTGGAGCAGACGAAGTTGCTGGAACCGTTAAATGGCAAGGATAAAGCTGGGGGCAATGAGTTGCACCTTTCTCTTCTTTGGGGAGCCTTCCTGATCATCTATACCCTTCCCTTCCTTCCTCGTAAGAGGCAACATGAGGTGGGGAGAGGAGATGTGTAATTTATACTTTCTTTTAGCTTTGGCAGTAGTTGAACGAACTCACAGATTGCTTCAACGTCATTGTCGGAAGCTATACTGTCTGGGGCTGCGTCTCATCATCCTGAAGGCCCTGGTGCTGGGCAAAACAAACAGAACAGAACAAGAAGCCTAGAAACAAAACAAAACAAAACAAAACCCACCAAACCTTTCCTCTAGAACAGTGGTTCTCAACCTTTGTGACCCCCCACAGGGTCACACAGAAGACATCTTACATATCAGACATTTACATTATGATTCACCACTGTAGCAAAATTACAGTTTGGAATTAGCGAAGAGCAAAGTAACTAAGGGTGTGTCTTGCAGAAGCAATGAAGTCGGCAGCCAAGCTCTGGAAACACACAGAAAGCTGTCTCCCGAGCTTTAGCTTTGGTTGTAAGATCCAGAGCCCTGCCTCGAAAGTTCTTGAAACTCCTGTTCTTCTTATATTATCACAGCATTGTTTTCATTTCAAGAACCAGACTCGGACTTGGATGAAGGTAGTTTGTTTTTGGCCTCTTTCTGAGGGATCACAGGCATAAGTGCCGCCATGAATTCTGGGATTCATCACGTGCTTGTGGTATGGCACGTGAGCTGATTATGTCTGACAGATGCTTGGATGCTGTAACACATGCTCAGACTCCCACTGTGGTCTGTGGCAATCATGGGGACGATGGAGAGGGTAGCTAGAGATTAAGGATAGATAGGGATAAATATTTGTTTTTTAACACCTTAGTAAAAACAGTGGTAGCAAAGCTTATGTTCCCCATCTTACGTGAAAATGAAGACTACAATGTTTAGTTTTGAAGCAACTGCACACATATTGACTGTCCCGCACATCAGGTGTTGAGTCAGTGCCATCTTGAACCCTGTGCACGTCTTCCGTGACTGTTTTCTCACTCCCCACTCCCAGTTCTGAAAGACAAGTAATTATACACACAGCAGCTAAATGTCTAGTAAAATCTCCTGGCAAAACTGAGTTGACTTCCGTGGAACCAAATTTAAAAACACTTGATAGAATCTCGCTGTAGACTCCAGGGTCCTGTCAGGTTACATTTACTGCTGTGTCCTCTTTAGCTGCTGCTGTGGCCCTCAGCGGCTGGGTCCTTGATTCCCTCCTCCTTCCTCCTGGCTGTGAGCAGAAGCTCTCAGGGATTTCAAGCCAGACATTCCCCAGTGTGCTCTTCTCTGTGAGAATAAGGAGGAGGATAGTCACCTAACTGCAGGGTGTCTTCTATACCTGGACTGTGGGCTGTGTGAAGGAAGCATTTAGGGAAATGTTTCATTAGCTGGATACACAGAATATGTAATAATATGGACTGTATGCCATGATTGCTTATACATTATGTTCTCAAAGGAAATACTTGTTTTTGCAAGTTAACCCTTTATTTGTGACTGATTTAAATGTGTAGTGAGGAGCTCATTATAATTTTTATCTGATATTATGATCAAAAGGCATGGGGGGTGGCTCCTAAGAAGAGAAAAACAGAGTTTAGTTTTAATGAGTTTTTAATTTGATTTTAAAAGAAGGAAAAGTTAAGATGTGATTGGAGACAAGATGTGAGTTTGATACAGCATCCACTGCCAGCCCCCAGGGTTAGTATACTAACTAGTTCAGTGTACTTGTATCTGCACTTAATAGTGGTGGAGGCAATGCTGAACTATTATTATTATTATTTTATTATTATTTGTGGTACTGGGGGTGGAACTGAGTATCTTTCACATGACAGACAAATGCTCGACCATTATGCTACACTCCCTAACTTTACTGCTAATATTGAGATGAAAGGGAAGTCTTTTTCTCCTCAAATCACCCAGCCTGAATTTATTCAGGATTATGGAAATTAAGAAAGAAGTAAAAAATACAACTTTCCAAACACATCTTTTAAGAATTTTTAAAAATTGAAGGCATACGTTCATCAGATACTGGAATGTATAGCCACTGAAGGGGGCGGAGCACTTCCGTCATAGCCACTGGAGTGGGTGGAGCACTTCCATCGTAGTCACTGGAGTGGGTGGAGCACTTCCGTCATGGCCACTGGAGTGGGTGGAGCACTTCCGTCATGGCCACTGGAGTGGGTGGAGCACTTCCATTGTAGCCACTGGAATGGATGTAGCATTTCCATCATGGCCACTGGAATTGGTGGAACACTTCCTTGAACACTTCTTGTGGTTATTAATAGAAAACAAAGTTTTCATCTCTATATATGATGTTTAAAGGCAATTTCACAGAAATAATAATTTACTGTTAAAAGTAATTTCTATCTTTGGACATACTTATAATAATGAGTCAAAGGTTAAGCATGTTTTTGTTGGCATTGGTTGGTTTTATTTAAAAAAAAAAACTAGTTTCGAGTTTTACATCAAAGTGCTCAAAATTAAATGAAGACCCAGTTCAGACAAATTTTTGTCATCCAAAATTTCGTTTTTGTGCCTAGAAGCGCACAGAAGAAACAACAGTGAGTAATAAAGAAGTCACTGTCTCCTGTAAAGTACCCACTACACCAAGGCGCAAACTACAAAGAACACCCAACAAATGCGTGTGGGATCTGAACAAAGAGGGAAGGCTAAGCAGCACTCCGGTCCTCAGCTCTGGGCAGCGTACAGTTTGCTCCAGCGGCCAGCCTCTTTGCCGTCTGTGGTCTCATGAGAAATGACAGAGGGTCCTTTGTTATGCCAGGCAGTCACCACGGAGCACTGAAGGATGGGTGCTTCTGGAGGAGAAGAGGAACTCTGCCACTGGTACACTGAGCTAAGCACCCCAGGGACCTTGTGAATACCAGGGTCTATGGAGACCGATAGCAGTGCCCAGCTTGAATGTCCACCTCTCCGCTGTAGTGACTGTGTGCCGCTTTCAAGCCTAGTGCAGGCTACTGATTGTGGGGCACCCTTCAAAGTGAGGTAGGATTGGGGCCAGGAGGACTTCCTGTGATGCTGTGGCCCAAGGCTCTGATTTCTAACCAATATCACCTTTGCTTGGTTCAAGGAGTCACCCCAAACATAAGATCATCCCAGGGTACAAGACAGTTGAGAGGTGTGGAGAATATCAGCGGTCATGTATATTCACATGGGCTGAATGTGGTTTTTCCTGTCTTTTTCTTCAGCCAGTGAACAGGGTCCCCTGTTTCTGGAAGGATACATCCTGCCCTCCTCCTGCCCTCCTCCTGCCTGTATCTTGCCTGAGCATGGGCAGGCACAGTCAGAGAGCAAAGAAATGGGAGAGACTAAGTCAGAAGAGAGCTTGTCTCACAAGCTGGACAGTCCTGTTTTCCAAGGCCGTCAGGGCATAGTGATAACTGGGCTCTATAAAAGAGGGTGTGAAGGAAAGATACTTACGATGAGCAGAAAGAGAAGATGAAGGGGCAGAGAGGGAGCTGACTCATCCTAGCAAAGGAAGGAAACTAAAGCCGCCGTGGAGAGGAAAACCACCTCAGAGGCCCCAAAGAGAGCAAACAAAGGAAAACTCAGGGAAGCTCACGGTGCCTCAGAAACAAAGTGCAGGAAGGTCTAGAGAACGCTGAGCTGATGTGCAGGAGGGTGGGGCAAAAGGCTGCCACTCTCACGTCTATTTTCCCAACTGAAAAGAATGAAAGCATGGCCCCAGTCTTTCAAAGAGATAATAGAAGAAACTCCTACTGATAAAAAGGTGGGGACAGTATGCACAGGGTGGGTCAGTGTATCTAATGGGAATGGAACTATTTGGAAATTATATATATATATGATATATATAATGGGGACAACAAGAGGGACCTCAGTCCAGCAGACAGCAATTGCCTGAAAATGAAAATGGCCAGGAAAACAGACGATCCAGGCTTCCTCATGAAGGCGGTGAAGGATAGATGGACACATCTGTCTCTACAGAGCTTCCCTTAGTGCCGCGTGTGTGTGCGCGCGCGTGTGTGTGTGTGCACGCGCGTGTGCGTGTGTGTGTGTGCGTGTGTGTGTGCGCGTGTGCTGGTTTTCACTGGCACACAGTGGTATGTAATTAGGAGTTGGCCGTGGTATTTCTATGCCTGCACACAAACTGCCCATCACCCCGAACATTTGTGTCTCTGCGTTGGCAACATCAGACACAGAGTTAGAGAACTCTTGTAGTGCTCACACTGTGGTGACCCCATTATGATGTCAAACCCTGGGAGTTACTTCCTCCTGTACTTAGTACTCATTACCCAACTATTCTGCACCCGCCCCTCACCCTTCCAGCTGTCAGTGACATCTTCCCTGCTCTGTATTTCCTGACCTCAGCAACTGTAGTTTTCATCTAGAAATGGGAGCATGGTTTTCTTTCCCTCCCTCCCTCCCTCCCTCCCTCCCTCCCTCCCTCCCTCCCTCCCTCCCCCTCCCTCTCTTCCTTTGTTATTGTTTTCATTTTTCCTCTCTCTGAGCGTGGCTCATTTCACTTAGCACTGTGACCTCTAGGTATGTTCATGTTGTACATGAGAGGATTTCATCATTTTTCACAGCTGAATGATATCACAGTGTATATGTTGCCACATTTTCCTTACCCATTGCTAAGCGACATTGGATGTATTCTTTGGTAGCAAGGTTGTGCGTGATAAGCATGGAGTACAGTTGGTTGTCTCCTTGACGCACTGGATTGTTTTCCCTTTGTGTGTGTGTGCTCCTAGAAATGAGATGGCTGGATCCTATGGCCGATCTTTTCTGTTGCTGTTGTTTGTTTTTGCTTGGGTCATGGCTATACTAATTACATTTCAGCAACAATGCACCAGAGATCTTTCTCGACATCCTCACTCGCATTGGTTACGAAGGCTGTGTCTTATCAAATAGCAGAGAATTGCACGGACTTAAAATGCCTTAGAAAATGTGAGAATGCAGTGCAGGAGTTCGCGACCATGAATGCAAGTTGGAAACATTTGGAATCTTAAAAATATTAGCATTGGGTTCTACCCACAGGGACTCCTGTCTTGTTGATGTCCACATGGCTGGTAGGGAGAGTGTTTAAACCTGCCCTGGTGATTCTAAAAGGTAGTTGAATTAGAAATGATAAGATAAGAACTGTCTTCATTCCAGCTCAGAGTAGAGAAGTGAGTTGCTTCCAAATTTCTCTTTCTTTGTGTGCAGCTCAGAGATTCAGATGCCGGTAGAGGTGGAATCAATGAGTCAATGGCAAGAATGCATTGGGTGAAATTTTGTCCCGCTCCAATTTATAAGTTTTTACTCTGTTCCTCTAGGCACATAGCCATGAGCCAAACACAGCCCTTTGTCAAACTAAAATGGAATGAAATGAATTTTAGTTCTACCCGTTGAGAGGAAGTCAATAGGAAGTAGATGAGCCTTCTCCTCTCCCTAAAATGCTCTGTGTCTTGTAGACCTGGTATGTCTCTTAAGGCTTTAAGAGTGTTGTATGTTGCTCTGGTAACAAGCAAGTGTTTACCAAATGTATCATTTAAAATTTAAAAAAAACTTAATGTATATATAATGCATGCTTGAGCATACGATAACGTGTTTGTTGTATGTTTATGTATTTATGAGTGTGGGGCACACGTGACATGGCATGCATGTGGCTGTCAGAGGCAACAGCAGAAGTTGGTCCTCATTTTCAGCCTTGCCTGGGCATAGGGTATGTCTCACTGTTTCCCTGATGCTGTATGGGCCAGGCTAGCTGGCCCATGAGTGATGTGTACTGCTAGCATTTCCGGCTTTTTGATGTGGATCTGGGACATCCAAGCTCAGGTGGTCAGACTTGCGTGGCAAGCCTTGTAGCACTCTGAGCCACGTCCCCAGGTTCCTGTCTACATCTTGACTTTGAATCAGTTTGGAGAAAAACATAAACTAGATCAGTGTTGGGCACAATAATCCCATTTGCATTCTGTCTCCCTCCTTGAGTGCCCTCCGGGCACAAGGTCAAGCCAGAAAAAACCTGAGCAGAGATCAGGGGGCAGAGGTCAGGAAATCCCACCCCTAGTTGAGGAAGTACCGACAGTTGATAATGGGCAGGAGGGATGCTTGTATTTTATTTGTTTGTTTTTTTTGTTTCCAGGGAGGTTGGACGTGACAGACTACCCACACTCTAATACATGGTCCGGAACCCATGTTCACAGAGATCTAATTAAGCTTGTTTTTATTTTTTTTTTGCTTACACTGATTGTGTGCCTCCAATAAGGAAGATAGTTGTGCAACCCTCAACTTTGAAGGGAGGCTTCATCTGTCCATTTACTGAAGTGCAGTGAATAGAAGTAACAAAGGTTCAGTACTTCTCATGTGAGTACTGAGACATGGAGGAGAGCAGTGAAGGCGCAGTGGCTCCACCTGTGAGTCTGTGTAGCGTGACAATGGCCCTTTTGTCCCTGAAGCCGAAGGGCGGCATTATGAGCAGCAGCTTGCTTGAGGCAGCATGCCATATTCAAGGTGGCAGGTTTCTGTCTCCAAGGGACTTAGTGTATTGTGAATTCTTCATTGATCGATGATGCTTGAAGCATTCCAGGACCAAGAAAAATCTGTTGTCATGGGGAGGAATGCAAGGAGTTGCCTTCCTGGGCCTTAGGTTTATGAGAGATGACATTTTCCGTAAATAAGGAGATACTCTCCCCACGTGATAGCAGTAATGTGTATTTGTTTGCTTTGGGTGCAATGTGTGTGATATGTGTGTGTATGTACATGCCCAGGTTTACATACAAGCAGAGACCACTGGAGGATGCTGGGAGTTTTCTTCTTCTGTTCTCCATTTAGTTTTTGAGACAAGGTCTCTCACTGAATCTTGTCCTCTCTCTGTTTTGGCTAGGCTATCTGGCTAGTAGTCCCCTGGGGATCAGCCTGTTCTGCCTCTCTCTGCTGATGTGACAGCCAAGTGTGACCTTGCCTATTCTCCCCAACCCCCTTTTATGATGAGTGCTGGAGACTCGAACTCGGGTCCCCTTGCCTTCATGGTAAGTGCTGTTACCCACTGAAGCATCTGTCCATCCCTTTGCTTTTGTTTTTGAAATAGGATCTTACTATGTCATCCTAGTTGGCCTGGAACTCACTCTACAGGCCAGGCTGGCCTCAGAAACAGAGGTTTACCTGTCTCTGCCTTAGGAGTGAACACCACTAGACCCTGCTCCCAGCATCTTGTACATCTCTTTTGCACAGTTGCACATGAATAAGAGCTGATATACACACAGGAGAAAATTCTCATGCTTTACACAGGAAAGTCGTCCTTGCTTGGAGTGGGAAACATTAAGCCTCATAGAAACAGGTCCTCATAGAAGATACTAGAATGGGCCATTCTCTTTCATGTTAAAACTCTGTCCTGCACGTAGTCTCTTCTAACTGCACGTGGATTTGCCACTCTTCTTTCCTTTGCCCTTGTCTGTCTCTGGCTACACCTGTCCTGGGTCATTGGTTCAACTTGTCATTTTAAATCATGATCCCAGCCAGCTTGTGTGGCCACCACACCTCTCCAACACCCCCAGTTCCTTTCCTCATTTGCTGCAGCCCCATTTGGGTATTAGAATAAACAGTGGGGTGCGTGGTAAGATCAAGGGAAGAGGTGAGTGTGAAGGAAAAGCCTGGCCATGGGTTTCAGAGACACTGAACTCCTAAGAAGTAATTGATTGGCTGTGATGTTCCTCCAAACTTTGCTGACTTCACCTGGATCTCAGAGGTTCCTGAATAATATTATCTTTCATCACTGCAGTTTTGCAATATTACATCTAGTCTTTGGGTAACTGTGGGGATACACTTAGGCTCTCTCTCCTGTAGTTGAGGAAGGTGAGTCAGGGTGAAGTTGAAAAATCGCTTACCCAGGTAAGCAGAGCTGGAGAGAAGCGATTGCGGATGCCTGCACAGCGCACACCAATAGGACTTTGCATAAAGCTGTTGTCTTAATGAGCAAATTAGTAATTGCTGGTTTATGGAGCTCAGAGCCTGATTAATGCCCAGGCTGTGCGCATGCCGACTAGTCCTCGCCTTGTAATTTTGATTTTAGCATTGGTCTGATGCCTCTCTCTGCTCCGTACATTCACTTCCTGCGTTTGATAATTAAAGTAGGCTATATTTATTTCCTCAGCAAACTTGTTAATTTTTGTTCAGAAATGGTTCCTGGCTGCATGGCCATAGCCAAATGCTGCTAATTTATATGGAAGAGACTACTTCGCTGGTTCTATGACTGCTTCTCCTTTATTTCTTTAGTCACAACTCAGAAGGTTTTTTGTATATAAGTGTAGATGTGTGGTTGTCTCATACCCATGGCTAGAGGCAGGCAACTCTGTGACTGTTGGACTGGCCTTGGGATCGAGTCCCTACAGATACTTGGTAGTTTTTTTGCTGGTTAAGTGGGTATAGAATCAAGGTTTCATGAATACTAGGCAAGTACTCTACCCTCACAGTCCTGACCTCTTTTTAGTTTTAAGACAGAATCTTACTAAGCTGCCTTTGCTGGTCTTGAGCTTACCGTATTGCTCAGGCTGGCCTCTTACTGATGGCGAACCTGCGGCAACCTCCAAAGTACTGGGGTTGGAGTAGAGGTGCGTCACCGTGCCTGATGGCTTGAATTCCCGATTCTCCATTCTTAAATTATAAATTATAATTATAAATTATAATTATAACCCAGTTCTGTATATATTTAGGTATTAGATGCATAGAAGGTAGTAAGTATCTTGAACAAAGATGTCTTCCAAACAGTATCCAAGGAGTTATAATAAATATCTCAATTAGAGAACTAAAACAGAGCTATTAGCTGGCAATTTTACTTACACTCACAGGTTTTATATATTCAACATTACAATGGTTCTTGGAAAATTATATCAATAGAGAAGAAAGCCTGTAGCATCTTATGTTTCACTCTGTTCTGCTTCCTGACTTGTATTAGGTTCTACCTGTGATTTATGCTCTCTTTCTCAGGGCTTGTGACAATTATTTATGTGGTTCGTACTGCCTCTGCTTCGTTTTGCTCCTCACGGTGGAGGGGGTTAAGGATGCCCCTCAAGAAGACTCATTATGTTGTAATGGTAGGTCTAATGAAACTGATGGCCTCTTTAAGTTCATTGTAAAATGTAGCTTAAAATGTTAGGCACTATTTATTTGCAAGAAATCAGACATTTGTATGGTTCACAGAGGAAGTCAGCTCCATCCTGATGAGAGGAAGTTGTCTCCAGTATGCATGAGCAAGGCTAATAGTGCTAGGTTTTAGAGATCAGGTTTGCTACCACGGTGGGAGGAGCTGGGTTATGCTAAGAATGTCCCAATTTAAATGGCCAAATGTCTATATTCTGCCAATTATATTTTAAATAAACACTGATTGGACAGTAGCCAGGCAGGAAGTATAGGCGGGATAACCAGACAGGAAGGTAGAGGTGGGTCAAGGAGAACAAGAGAATTCTGGGAAGAAGGAAGCCTATTCCTTTGCAGTCCCGGCCCAGACACAGAAGAAGCAAGATGTGACTGCCTTGCTGAAAAAGGTGCCCACTCATGTGGCTAACATATATTAGAATAATGGGCTAATATAAATTATAAGAATTAATAAGAAGCCTGAGCTAATGGGCCAATCAGTTTACAGTTAATGTAGATCTCTGTGTGATTTCTTTGGGACTTAACCACTGTGGGAACTGGGCAGGACAGAAACTCAGACAACGGTGACACAACCCTTTCTTCTTGATCTTAGGCATTGCAGGATGCCAATACCTTGGGCAAAAGGCACTAGGATGTGATGTAAGACTATTCTTTGGCATCCTGGTGGCTCAGCATCCTAAGCATTAGAGGACATGTAGGTTTAAGAGTTCAAAACCCAGTTCGTGTGAGACCAACTTATCCCTAGTTTGCCTTTACTTACTGCTGTGTGTGTAAATGCTCACCATTTTTGGTTGGGCCTTGTCATGCCCCCAATTATACAATTATGATTTCCTTGCCCATCACCCATCAGTTCATATTTTGGCTAATGAAATAGTTCCGGGATGAATTAAGGAGTGCTATTCTCTTTGAGATTCTCACCTTAATTTTCTTGACTATGCATCCAGAAGTGAGACTGGTGGAATTGATTGCATGGAAATTGTATTCCAATGTTTTTTTTTTTGTATCGTTTATCTCGTTTTTCATATTGGCTGTGTAAATTTCCATTGTTACCAGGAGGGTAGAAGGGTTCTGATTGCACTCTCCCAGCAGCAGTGCTGTCTAACAGCCATTCTAACAGTAGAATCACAGCACAGCCATAATTATGCCTGGAATAGGTAACATAATCAAATCGCAGGAGTGTTATGTTATCACATGGCCAGCTCCGTAGACTGTGGAGTCTAAAGACAGGCAGGTACATTTTTAGTACTCCCTTCATCACCGGGGCATCTCTGGGTACTTGCCGGTGTTTTTGGATCTGGATGGACTATGCTGTAAAAGTCCAAGTCTTCGCCATTATTTGTGGACCTCACCGACATCCTAGTTCACTGGGGATTGCTACTTCTGTTGGATTTTTAGAAACTTACAGGCGGAAACTTCAGCTAATGTGTGGGCATTTGATTTTGAGGCCCCAAAGGATTTTAGGGAGTTCTGAAGGTGAGAGTAAACACATTAGGAAATAGGCCAGGACTGTCCAAGGCTTGTAGGCATCTCTCTTTTCAGACTTAGTAGGTTTTACAGGTAAGACGGAGACATGATGGCTCAGCTTACTGCTTATTGTATTGTGAGACAGAGCCTCTGAAGGCGGGCCACAGGGTTTCTACAAATATAATTGAGATTATAGGTCACAAATCAGACGGGTCCTGTGTGCAAGGACATGCACAGCATTACTGTCACCATCAGCCTCCGGATTCAGGCACTGCGTAGCAACAGTGAAACCTTCAACTGTGCTCCTCAGGCTACCGATTTCTCTGGGGTTTGCCTCTGCAGGCTCCTCAGAGCCGGGAGGTAAGGTCAGGCGATAATTCTTCTCCAGGGAGAGCTCCTGGTGGCAAAAGTAGAGCCAATGCCGGTTACCTTATCACAGAGATAATCTCAGAAAAGGGCACGTGTATCAGGTAGGTTATTTAGTTCTGAGTAATAGAATTAGACTGTCGTTCACTTACACCGGAAAAAGGGCTTGTAAAGTCCTGGACACATGGTGGTAGGCTGGAAGACTAGATGCAGAATCAAGACTGAGAGAGTTCCTGGGACGTTTTCAGGGAGTTGGATGTGCTTCTAAGTGCTGCTTGGGCACAGCAGAAAGATGCCCTGGAGTTGGAGTCTTGGTCCATTTATCACGTAATTAACAACCCCAAGCTTCTCTGGAGTAGAGGCCACAGGGCGGGAACCCCAAGTCTGGGCTCCAGTGAACCTGTCAGTGGGGGGGATGCTGTTGCCCAGCAAGGGGTAGGGGCACAAGCTGAAGGTGGGGGAGGACTCTCACAAAACCCTAACAGTTAGCCCGGTGTCCATGGTTGCTTCAAATGCTGCTTCAAGAAGTGTTCTGAAAAATGCATCGGTTAAAAGCATCCTTCTTCAAGAGTCCTGTTTTCTTTCCTCACTAAGTCACAGAGACCACCAGTCTCCTTCTGGGAAAAGGCTCATGCTGAACTGAAATATACACAAATATTCTTCATTGAATGTTTCCACGTATGGGAAAATTCCATTTAGGGCACCACAGCGGAAACTTGATGCCCCCTCCCGCACCAAAACCCAAAAGAAGAAGTCTTAAGCAGATACACAGGAGCAAAACAAACACAAAACAAAAAGTCCTGAAACAAAGCAACCGAAAATAAAACATCACCCAGACACATGGTTTTGTCCCCTTGGAGTCATGTTGAATATTTGAAAAATGAATATGAACAACACAAGTAATCCCCATTCTATTTATTGCATGAAAACAGCTTTTGAAAATGAACACTCTTTGTGTCTAACATACAAAACTTGCCGTATCTAACAGTTTATGGGTAAGTGATCATGGTGTAATAGCATTGAATCAAAAGCTGCTTTGCTTTATATAAACCCTTACGTTTAATCCCTTCCACCAGCCAACCTGCTGCAAGCTTCCCAGGGAATTAATTTAAGATTGAAGATAAAAAAAAATAGTGGCCCAAGTTAATGACATCAAAGAGGAGAGCTCCGGCAGGCAGCTGTGGTTTAGGAGGGATTGTTGACTGTTTTGTTAAATGAGTGTCAGTTCTTACAGAGCGAGCTTCTATTAAGTAAGGTTATTGCTTCTGCGTTTTTGGGAATGATTTCTTCCGAAGTTTATAACCTAAGCTAATCTTGTAATAAATGTCTTAAAATAAAATTTTCATGGGTACCTGGGGAACTCCATTGACCAGTTTTATTACTAGATGCAAAAAAAAAATAAGCTAGCTAAAATATTGATGCTTAAATATTGGTGTGATCTGGACGAGAGCAAATCATTTCCTTAGGCCACGTGAACATTTTATACTCAGTATGTAAGGTTTCTCAATGGATACATATACAAAGGGGATTTTGTGGGTGGGCGAGCTGAAATCTAAGATTTAATTGTCTTCTTACAAGGAAACAAAAATAGCATGAAATTCAGGAGGGAAACTCAAAACCTGACGGTGGTGGTGACGGCTTCTCATTTTGGTAAAACCTAGTCCGTGTACTGAAACTTACGGCGCCATGGAAGCCCATGCCTCATTTACACGCTTAATCTTATTTTGATTTGCTCTAATTTATCCGGTATCAGCAGTCGGTTAGATGATAATTTAAAAACCTGCTGCTACCGTAATTGCTGTAGGAAACTTTCCTAATGATAATTTTATTCCCTGGAATAATTTAACTTTCCATTTTGAATGCACATCTCAACAGCGCAAAGTACGCGCCGGCAGCAGAAGATGC
>NW_004949118.1:4947701-4948262 GCF_000317375.1 Microtus ochrogaster | reverse complement strand
GTGTGGAAAGGCAGAGGGAACCCTTCCAGGAAAGAAGTCCAGTTCCCAAGGTGTCTTTCCAGGCATATCTTCTGCAAGTCTGGAGGTGGGAGACTCCCACAACTGTCCCTCAGTGTGTCTATCCTCAGATACCCTTGATCCTTACAGAAAATCGTGTAGCATTTGCAGGTCTCCTGCGCACCTCCCTGCACGTATCGTAAGTCACCTTCGGATGCTCAGTGGCGGACACAGTGCGAATCTGCACGTGCACTTATGCTCTGTTGCTTAGAGAGTGGCAAGAAAAAAAATGGCTTCCTCCGTGTAGTCGCAAAAAAAAATTAGAAAACCTTTACCGTACATGGTAGGTTGAACCTGCGCATGTGGAGGTCCACTATTCTCCTGTTTCTACAAAGGTTAAGGACTGGGTGCTGGGAACATTGAGCTTCAAGAGTTTGGGGTGTGAAGAGAAAGTTTGTTGAATTAGGAGCGGCGGAGCTGCGTCCCCAGCACCCGGCCACCTGCATGGCTAGCTTTATACCCGAAATAATTACACGGAAACTGTATTCTTTTAAACACTGCCTG
>NW_004949118.1:4934812-4947180 GCF_000317375.1 Microtus ochrogaster | reverse complement strand
CTGCAGGCTTCTTGTCTTTGTAGGGCCAGAAGAAAATCCTAGCTGGGGCAACTGTGAGGGAGACCTTAGTAACTAAATGAAAACCATGATACTGCTTGGTCCTGAGCTTCTAACATAGCAATTTTCGGAGTTAGTTTGTTCCTGTAGTACAAACATGATCTGCAGTGTGGGATGGCGTATACCATTATTAAGGACTTTATTAGAACAAGAGGAAATATGAGAGAGAGAGGTAAGGCTAGTATAAACGCATGTAAGTGATATGACCCCCAGACGTAAGAACCATATAGCCTGGTTAAGGTGAGCTGAAAAAAAAAAATAACCGTATCATTGAAGAAAAATGTATTACTGCAGAGAAGACAGGCTAAGCAACAAGAAGCCATATGACGACTATAGGTATGTTGAGTTCTGGGCAGTGTGATACCCAACCACAAAAGAGGGGCTGTGGTGAGAGAGAGGACTCAGGGCCACAAGCATTGTGTGTGTGTATGTGTGTGTGTTAGGTACACGGTGGCCCTCAGGATCACCTAGTGGCATTCTTCTAGCTTGTCTTCCCAACCTCATCTCTGAAATGCAGCTTTGGATTTACCCCCTGCTACTGCTCCACACACACACACACACACACACACACACACACACACACACACCACGCGCGTGAATGACTCTAGTCTCCTTATGCATACAAGATGCCTCACAAGCAGTTTTCAGATCTACATTCCCACCTATTCTGGAGCTATGCTTGTGGCCTAACTCTTACTAGAACTTGTTTTGAACTGGGGTGTGTATTGCTGCACACCCCAGGCTGTCCTTGAACCACCTGTGCTGAGGTTACAGACATGTATCATTTGTTTTCATTTGTGAATGCTGGTGGTGTGTGTGTGTGTGTGTGTGTGTGTGTGTGAGAGAGAGAGAGAGAGAGAGAGAGAGAGAGAGAGAGAGAGAGAGAGAGAGAGAGAGTGAGTTTATATTCTATGAGGGAATCCAGCCAGGAAGTGTAAGTGTTCACTTGAAATTGGACGGTGTTCAACTCACCAATTACCGATGTTAGAATAGTTGCTTCTCTGACACTGCTTTTGTTGGTAGACATCGACTTTTCACCCATTAATTTCAGCCTGTTGATTCTACTCACCAAATTTGGATTCCTAGGAAGTCCCTTTTAATGTTTTAAAAATAATATATTTGGTTGATATGGGTTATTTACACTTTGTTTAGCTTCCTAAAAAACCATTTACGTGAGGGTGAAAAGTTCTTATACCTTATCTTTCATTCCATTGCAAAGAGCCTTATGGAATAATTGCCAAGTAGCTCAATCTGCATTATTTTCCATATTCTGATGCCTTGAGTATATATGTGTGTGTTTAATGTTTATATGAATATATAACATAAAATATGAAGAAATTACTGCATAGACTCCTTGTATTTTGATCAAATACCATGAAAAGTTAAGGAATGGAGCCATTTGCTAAATGGTGAGCAATCAAGAATGTTTATTTGTTTGGTGCTGGGGGGTCAAACCCAGGGTGTCTCCTACACTAAGCAGGTGATCTGCCAACCAAGCCCGAGACCTTGAGACCTTCGGATAAAGCTGTGATGTTCATCTCATTCAGTCGTGTGAATCCCAAGTTCTAGTAGACAAACCCTGTCCCAGAGGCCCTCAGCCTGCAGGCCAGGTCTGTGTCACTCTTCCTACCTAGAAGAGAAACGGTGACTCCACCCATGTTCACAAAGGCCACCCAGACAAGCATTGTCCCCAGCAGTAGGGTTTCTAGGCAGCATCAATGAGTTCATTGTTTGGGATCACAATTTTTTTGTTTGTTTTTGCTCTTTTGAGACAGGGTTTTTCTGTAGATCAGGCTGGCCTCAAATTCATGGAGATCCACCTGCCTCTGCCTCCTGGGTGGTGGGATTAAAGGCATGAACCACCCACTGCCTGGCTCTGGATCACATAACTGAACCGAGAAGGGGAATGATGGGACTTGGCAGCAGCGGGGGAGATATGAGACGGTCAAGGCAATGAATATGAGCAACATACATCCTGTACCTGTAGAAGAATGTTAAAACTACCTACAAACATCATTTTAAACCATAGTTATATTCCAGGTTTAGCGCACAAGCATTTTCTTAAACCTGCCCTGACAGTTTATTACAGAAATTTCTTGGTTTTCTTATCACCTGTGTGTTCTGGCGTGCTTCGAATAATATCAGAATCGCCCGGGTGGGTGATCACCCGTGTGCCTGCCCTGCGCTGTTTTCACATGCTCAGCCCAGTTCTCTGTGGCTGTCACTGTAGCGATGGACACCAGTTTAGCCAATGTGGCGTCACTGGACATGGTTTCAGATGTCCTCCAAGCCGGGCAGTTGTTGTGGCTGAGGATACCGGATTTCGCTTTGCCCTGTCTGATTATCTTCAGTCTGCTGGAATCCCAGCATGTGCTTTTCACTGTTGGTAACAAGTTGGAGCCTTGACTTGATCCTTTGTCTTCCTATCTTAGGTGCGGGACAGCCGCCCAAAACCTGGCAAACACCTTTTGTGCCACTGTGTATTGTTGTCTCTCCCTGTGTTGGTCCAGTTGTCATACAATACACTGCATCAAACCCGCTTGTACTCATTGATCCTGCGTCCCGGGCTCAGAGTTCTGCACCCTCGGGGATTGCACATCTTGGTAGTCAGGCTTCCTTAGTCTTGGCACATACGTTTTACTAAGTATCTTCTAAAAGTGACTACAAATATAGCATTTAATAGGTTCCAGAGAATTATATGCATAATCTGTATTTTCAGGAGAAAAATCTATTCAGAATTTCCAGTCTGCAAACCCCTAAGTCCTCTTGGCATATGTAAATCGAGGAACGTCTGTGAATGCTTCGGTGCCCAGTATTGTAAAATAATGGCTGTTAGGAACTTCATTAACTCTTAGGGCCTCGCTAGGGCCCTTGGGAAATGCCTCTCGTTTTTCCGGTTGCACAGTGCTCAGAATAAAGAGAGTCAGTCCGGGGCTTTCACCAGCCCTTTCCAGATCTGTGATTATTTTCTGATCCAAAAAGAAAGAAAACTTATGACTTATATAATTCATATGCTGGGCTCTTTGTTTGCTGGAATGTTAGTGGAATGAGAACCATGCAGCGTACTCACAATGGTCCTGTCCTCCGACCAGGAAAACACTTCCCCTTCTGATTCCCTTTGCTGAGAAGTGTGTTTAGAGGCCACATTTTAATGAAGAAAAGTACAAGCTATATAGTTTAGCGCAAATGTTTTTGTTTATTTTATGTAGTATTTAGTCCTCTAATTAATCTAAGCCCCTTCCTTATGAGGAACATGAGAGGGCTTTTCTGTTTGGAATATTTGGAAAAGGCTCGCAATGTTTGCGTTGAATATAAAGGCTAGTATTGCACATTTTTGTGAGTAGAGCATTAATCCAAAGCTTGAATCGTGCTATGTGTTTATAATTTGAGACTTGAATTTTTTCCTGAGCTCCAGGTTTCTTAAAGGAAGATTGCGCCACTATTTGTTTATTTATTTGTTTTGAGACAGGGTCTCAAATCCCAGGCTGCCCCGGCACTTGCTATGTAGCTGAGAGTAACCTTGAATATCTCATTCCCCACTTACCTGCAATGATAGGATCAATAGATGTGAGTTACCACCCTCTGATTATCCTGGGCCGGGGTCGCTGGCTTTGTACGTGTGACGTAAGTGCTCTGCTCACTGAGTGCCATCTTTAGCCCGTGACACTTTTAATAAGAACTGACCGTCGCAACGCCCGACTTCTAACAGGAATGGGTGGTGTTTTGGGAATAAATGGATTATGGTACACTGACATAGGCATGCAGAACCAACATGAAGTACTTTTTGTGCTTCTTTTGGGGGGACTGTAGGACTCAGGCACTCTTTTTTTTTTTTATTTTTATTTTTTTTTTTTTTCAGGCACTCTTGATTGTTTGTTATTTAGCCTGCTGAAACTAAGTCACTTCTAAAAGTATGGATAAGGGGACTTTGAATGGAGGCTTAAAAAGCTGCCAAGGTATCATTAAGGGCCAGTGATTTCATTGTGAATAACTATGCGAAACAACTTGGGAATTTGTCAATGAGGCAGGCATGGAAGTGCTTGACAGCAGCATTCATCTAGGGCTGGAAGAGGGTGGAGCAGGATCGTGACGACGGAGTGCTGATGAAGTTAAGCATGTGTTTTGTTGTAACAGATTCATATAGGTCAATAGTTCCCTCATCACACAATAAAATAAGCAATGTCAAGACAGTCTGGTCTTCCAGCCACCTTGGCCACACTGGCCAGTCATGTGTATACAGTATCTCAGTGTGTGGACGAGTACTAAGCAAAGGAAACTTGAGGAGATGGTGTGAACTCAGCACCCCCAGCAAAACTACTAATTAAAACCTCTAAATAATCTCTCCCCCCCCCCAAATCTCCCTGCTTCGTATTACTTTAGAATTTCCAGTGTTTTATTCTCAAGCTCTTTTTCCGGCTATCAAACTCCCATGCATCCATGCTATCAACATGTCCCTGGCATCAGGAGAAAAATAAAGACAACTGGACTTCATTTGACTAGAATCCAATAAAAAATACACGGAGACTTGGACTCACCCCAAAAAATATAAGAGGAAGTGGGGATGACCCTATGAATCATTAAGCAACAAAGTGTGCCCTAAGTGTTCACCGAGCATCAGGGCTGGTGCTCTTAGATAACTCTTCCCCGGGTGGGTTGAGAAGCCTCATTCTTGTTTCTTTGGTTCCATTCACCTCTTTTAAACCCGAGGGCTTGCCAGCCCTAGGACAGAAGAGGGAGCGGGATGGATTACAGCCCTAATAAATCCCATATGTCTCCTGTTTCTCAAGTCACTTTCCATTTCGTGAAACATTCTGAGACTACTGACAGGGTATGGCGATGACGACTTTTGCTCACGGCGGGGGAGGAGGGCTTTTGAATGGACCAGGTGCAGACAGTTAGCGGATCCAGTAGGAGACGCCTTTTACCAGCAGCACTCAGTGTTCAGAGCCGGGCAAGGGGCCGAGAAAGGGTGACTGTATTCACGGCTCTTACTATGGCAAGTTTATTGTAAAAGTCAGTGTTCTGGTTAGTTTTGGTTAAGGCAATACAACCTGATTTATCGAGATTAGGTTAGCTTGTGAGCATGTGTGGAAGAGATTGCCTTGGTTGCTAATTGGTGTAGGAAGGTCCAGCCCATTGTGGGTGGTGCCATTCCCTAGGTGGGTGTTCATGAGCTAAATAAGACAGGAGAAAGCAAGCAGGCCTTTATGCATTTATTTCTCTCTGCCCATGGCTGTGGTCCTGCCGCTTTAAGTTCCTGCCTGGACCTCCCTGCCAGAACGGACTATAGCTGGTAATTAGAACTCACGTGACCCCTTTTCCTTCCAGTGTTGCTTTTTTTTTTTTCAGGGCATTTGGCACAGCAACAGAAATGAAATGGGGACTGGTTGGATCAGTTCTTAAAGCTGTAGTTACATCATCAAGGTTAAAAAGCTAGAGAGAGAGAGACAGAAAGAGAAAGGGAGAGGGCTATAGAGATGCTTAAAGAAGGCTTTTTGAAAGTTGCTTGTGGGCCCAAGGAGGTTTTTGCTTGTTTGTTTTGTAAAACACATCTCTGTCTCGTTGGAACTCAGCCCTTGCGAGGGACACTGTGGATGTACCCTTTTTGCAGATGAGGATGCAGAGGCTAAGAGTGTGCTTGCCTTGGCTGAAGTGGTGCAGCTGTTAATGCATAGAGTAGGGTCTGGACCCATCTGGGGCTGCTCTTCCCTAGCCTCCTCTACACATGAGGCCCTAGTTGTCACAGCAGCCAAGAACCTTGGTAAGGACAGACACAAACCAATATGGTCCCAGGTTCTTTGTGTTTAAAATGTTAGATTGATGCTTATTTTAACATCTATCCTCTACATATGCATGCATGTGCCAAATTATGCATGTGTTTGTATGAATGCATGCATGTGTATGTATGTATGCATGCATGCATGTGCCAAAGTATGCATGTGGCGGCCCGAGGACAACTTGCAGGAGTCCTCTCTCTCCTACCACATGGGTTTCGGGGATCCACCTCACTGTGTCACGATTGGTGGCTCGCGTCTCCAGATGAGCCATTTCAGCAACCCTCTGGTTTTGAGAGCAGTCTGGCCCTTTGGGTTGCTGCTGGGCGTGTCCCCAGGAATACAGTCAAGACTCTTTTGGTTTGGAGCCATGGGCTGCCAGACACATGAGCGACTTTACCATTTTTCCTGTGCCCATCAGTTGGATCACTTACGGTCAGGCGCCATGGGTACATTCCAGGGTATATTTTTCAGTCATTTGTAACGTTTTAAGTGCTTGCAGCAGCTCGTTAATTCAGCCAGGTCCTCCACAGTTTAGTTGTTCTCCTGCTCACTATTCTGTGATTTTAGTCCTTCAAAAAATGCCCGTGCCTACCTCGGACATATAGCTGTTTATTTTTCGTTTACTTGCTGTTTTATGTTTGGATGTCTTCTCCCCCACAGTTCTTTCATGTGGGATTAACTGCTCTAACTCTTGCCTTCCGTGGGTGAATACGAAGAGTTGTGTTTAGTGCCACGCTGTGTATTAACGGCGCTTCAAGCGGTGTGGCTTCTAATTTATGGTCAAACTCCCGCAAAGTGATGTCTCCACTTTATACCGTGTGTGAAGCATTGAGCTTTGACGGAGCATTCACATCGCTTTCATGACGATTTGATTGTATAAGTGGGCCGGAATGATGCTTAAATTGCTGATGTAAAATTCATTGTGATTAAAGACATCCCTTTTAGTGCCATGGATGACATTGGCATAGTATAATATTGATATTTCCAATGTTCTAATGTCAGCCATCATTTGATATCAGTGTAATTGTTTTAATAGTTAATGCTTGGATTTTTAGCATGCTCATTTAAATGCCCTCAAGTGACTGCAATGATGGCGCCTCACCAAGCAGGTTTAGTTTCGGGGACAGAATATGGCTCTCATGTAGAAACAGGTACGTGGCTCTTGAGGGTCAGTTGTATCTTTAATCGTATCAGTATAAACTTTCAGTCCCTACTTTGAGATACAGATCTATTTTGGCTTATTTTATTTCTCAGTGGGATTGTAAAAATATTCTTTTCTTTGCTAATTAAGTCCCTGGAAAAGGAAAATGAGAGCCATCTCCTGGTTTCTGGGTCCTAATGGCACTCTTGGATCTGAGTTTCAGTTTCCCAAGTAGTGGGTTCCCCAGCATATGGTGCCTTCATGTCTGATACCCAATTGTGTCTACATCACAGATTGTACTTCAGCCAGCTCCGTTGCTCTCCTGGCTTATTTCGAAAAAGTTATATGTAGGAATGTTTCCTTAGCTGTGGAGATGTGAATGAGCCACAGAAGGATTATTCGAGAACTTCGGAACTGAGTGTTTTCGTGATTTTATTTTAGGCTGTTCCTATGGGGCTATGTGCCTCCACACTGTTGAAATAGGAGTGGTGGGCCGCTTCCCGCCACCCGGCTAGCTTTACCCGAAATAATTACATGGAAACTGTATTCTTTTTAAACACTGCCTGGCCCATAAGCTCTAGCCTCTTACTGGCTAACTCTCACATCTTGCTTAATCCATTTCTATTAATGTGTGTAGCACCTCGAGGTAGTGGCTTACCGGGAAGGATTCTAGCCTGCTTCCATCTTGGAGAGGAGAGCTATGGAGACTGCCTCACTTCCCTTCTTCCCAGCATTCTGTTCTGTTTACCCCGCCTACCTAATTTTCTGTCCTATTAAAGGGCCAAGGCAGTTTCTTTATTAACCAATGAAAGTAACACATTGACAGATGACTCTTATCCATCACCACACAACATTGTGCAAAGCCCATCCACGGGGCTTTCTTTACTATGGTGGCTTACTGTTGGCCCACGATCCGTAGGTACACAAATGAGGAACTGTGGCAGCTGTATTTCATTCTTAAAGCTGAATAATAGGAGGCGTAATTACTGGGGCTAACATCTGGAACAGTTTATTGAAGGGAAAACTGCCAGGATTGTTAGCACACAGCGAACCACATTATCCGTATGTGCCATTTTTACTGCCATTGAGTACCGAGGTGTGTGAGTGTGAAGGGAAATGAACACAATCTGCCGAAGGAGAGCCACAAGCCCAGCATCGTCACAGAAATGATTGCCAGTTAGCACCACGAAGTTTTCTAGGGATTTTGGAAATCATCCTTGTCATCCATCAGGATCTTTCTAGATCTTTAGGTCCCTGGCCACAAGGTCTCAAACAGGATTGAACTTACTTTTTCATGGATGTTGGGTTGAGTTTTTTTATCTCTTAATATTTTCTGAATCCTAAAAAGAATGGAAGGCTATTATTAACAAGGAAATGGGATCATCAGGTGTGCTCCTTGGTTTTATGCCAATTTGACACAAGCTGGAGTCGTCTGAGATGGGAACCTCCATTGAGAAAAGGTCTCCATAGATCAGGCTGGAGGCAAGCCTGTAGGGCATTTTCTTAATTAGTGATTGATATGGGAGGGCCTAGCCCATTGTGGGTGGTTCCATCCCTGGGCTGGTGGTCCTGGGTTCTGTAAGAAAGCAGACTGAGCAAACCAAGGGGAACATGCTAGTAAGCATAAGCATGCCACCCCACCCCCCTGCCTCCCACTCCCACCCTGTTATACCCTGTGGCCTCTACATCAACTCCTGCCTCCAGGGTCCTGTCCTGCTTGAGTTCCTGTTGTGGCTTCCTACAGTGATGGACTAAAATGCAAAAGTGGAAGCCAAATAATCCCATTCCTCCCCAATTTGCATTTTGGTCATGGTGTTTTGTTGCTGCAATAGAAACCCTAATTGAGACCTTGGGTGTTGAAGGCATGCTGCCTGCTCGCTCTTGTTGAAGTGTTTGTGTGCACTCGGGGAATTGAACAGGGGTCTTGCATCACAGGGTGATGAAAGACCACTCACTGTGATGAGGGGGACATTCCTATGATGTCAAGTTACCATTCCCTTCATCCTTATATGAGACCCCAGCGGTGAGCAGTGTGTTATACACCAAACTATTAGTTCAGTGCTTCTTGATATTGTCCTGGCAATCGCCTTTCAGTGTTGCCGATTTACATAATCTAAAAAGGCAACCACAGTCCAGCATGGCAAATTTTGGCCTCCTCAGGCACCAGTAAAGGGTTCCTAGCTGCCGTCACCCGATACGTAGGAATGGAAGTATGATTTGTAGAGCTTATAAAAGTTTAGTAAAGTAAGTTTAGTAGGCTAGAGAAATACATGGTCCTTAGGAGGTACTTCTAGTGTTTCCTTTGTGCCCATCACCACCGAGTCCCAAAGACCGGGAGGAAGAAGCTTGCAGTTTCTTAGGGGCTCTGTTTGTTGTTTGTTTTGGCCAGATGACACATGAACTAACTTGTCTCCAGGCAGTTCCTGAGTTGTGTGGCAGTGGTGTTGTGATAGAACAGGGAGGGAAATACGGGAGTTATAGAATATTCTAGTTTGACAAGATTAAGATGTTGGCAACAAAATTTCACTATCTCTTCTTCTAATCTTAACAACCAACCTTTATCAGGCTATGCATAGGCTCTAATCCTGCCCAGATGTTCTCTGTACGAATTCTGCTCTAGACAGCTGTCCGAATCACACCAGGCCCACTGCCCTCCCACTCCTTGACTTTTTTTTTACCTCCTGCATCCACCCATCCTCAGACATCCCCTTTTATTCCTGTGCCTTTCAAGTCTACTCTAACCGGTCCTTAGATTTGATTATTTTTGTAACTTACAGAAATGAAAATTTGTCCACACACATTTGTGCCACCACATCCTGCTTTGATAGGTGTGTATTTATGTAGCAGAGGTCCCTTTAGGATCCCTTAGCCTGCAACTTCTCTGAAATGTACATCAAATGAGTATTAATTATGGTAACTCTACTGTATGCTAGAACCTCCAAACTTATTCCTGGACTGGGATATGATGTCTACACTGCAAGGATCTGAATTTCATCACCACAAGCACCAGTGAAAAATCAAACAAAAGAGGATGAATAAAATAGCAGTGAAAACAATAACTCTTCATTCCTTCTCTGTAGTAGTGGCTAATCTCTGCGTTCTGTACTCTTCTGCTTAGGGCTTCAAAAATTCTGCAAATAAATAAGATCAACACACACATACACCTACTTGATTTGGTGTGATGTCTTCCATTTCCATCATTTTTATGTCTGACGAGTACTCCATATTAATATATATTAGTATATTAATATATATCACAGTTTAAAAAAATCTCTTCATCCATTCCGTTGACTCTTAGATGAATTTCATAACTTTGCTATTCTGAATAACCAAAATATTGTGAATGATTCTGTGAGCAAAGTCCTGGCACAGAAAAACATAGAGATGAGTAGAACCAACTAGAGAGTCCCAAAATAAACCTGCGAATCAACAATCTTCATCAGAGATGCCAAGAGCGAGCATTGGGGGAGGGAGAGAGTCTCGTTAAACAGTACCGAGAAAGTTGGGTAGCCAAACGCAGAAGGATGAAGCGCCATACATCTCTATACAAAGATAGAATGTGCTGAAGGCTCATATTCAAGTCTGGAACTGTGAAATTGCTAGAAGAAGAGGGGGAGTGTTCATGCTACTGGAGAGGAGCAGTGTTGTTTGGATATGGCCTCAAAGGAACATCAATAAATGCTAGAGTCTTTCTTTGCTCCCATCATGCCACAGGACAGCTCTTCATGCAATGCATGCTGGGTACAGCACAGGCTCATTGGGAAGAGCCCTGTGACCTTCCTTCTTCCATTCATCCTTACAGTTGTAGTGGGCTGTGGCATTCACCCTGCTAAGACTTTCCCTCTTCATCATATTCTTTCTTAGCCTCAGAACTGGAGTCTACAGCTTCTCAGCGATGGCTCTTCCACCCCCAATTTTGGTGCCTCGTTCTCCACACCAGTTATTACCCAGCATTTTAGCATTCCACTTTCCGTGGTTTTCTTTGAACTTGTCTTTGGAGGGGAAGCACTGAGTGGCTCAGCGCTGTGTTCCCAGGGTCTCCAGTGCTGGAGGTGAACACTTAATATTTGGGGAGTAAATGCATAATTAAGATGATAATTAAACTTGCCCTTGAAGGAAGAATAGGGTTTGTCAGAGATGAATGCTGATTAATGTGCAGTTGCCAGAAGACAGATGTTGGCAGTTTCCTCCCTTTTTCAAAGGGTGTTTGAGCAGAATAGACGTGTGCAGATATACGGAAACGCAGGCTAGAGGTGAGCCCTCTGGGGAGCCACCTGCCGTCTTACAAGGCTTGCTGTTTAAATGCATGTTATTTTAAGAAAATACCACTTACACAATGGCATTTGAAAGCTTTTCCTGCATTCCTGGGATAGGTGTCTTATTTGATTGCCAGACATGCTTATTTCTGCATTGCTACTTTGCAGTTTTAGTGTGTATCAATCATCAATGCCCCAGTGGTTCCCACAGACTGAAGAGAAACGCAAACACGCATGCCGAAATATTTATAGTCAGCCTAAGCACCTGTAAACATTTACTGAATTATGCTTTCTGACTGAGACGTGGTTCCAAGTCATATGTAATTGTATCAGCAGAGGTGGTTACATGAGCCCAAAGGAAGCATGGCTTTATATACTTGGAGATACAAAGCCATAAACCTGTGTGAAGAATGGAGAACGCCAAAGAATAGGGGACCCAAAGTCGCTGTGGATGCGGCTTTGTCTCATCTCACAGAGCACATCCTCTCTGCCTTTTCTTTTGCCTTTCATACTAATTTTGGTATGTGTGTTTGTGTGTGTCTGCACATACGTGTGTACACAGGTGCACTCATGTGCATGCATGTGCTTGCAGAGGCAAGAGGAGGCATTTGGGGGCCCTGTTTTACCACACCTTATTGCATTGAGATGGAGTCTCTCACTGAACCCGGAGCTAGGCTGGTGATCACCAAACCCCAGCTCTCCTCCTTCCTCAGTCCTGCACGTGGATCCCAGAACCTAACTTTTTATTTGGGTGCTGGGTATCCACTCTGCGATCCTCATGCTTGCTCAGTAAGCCTCTTACCCACTGAGCCAGCTCCCTGCCTTGTTTGGGGGTTTGCCGTTGTACCCCTTTTTTCTTGTCCTCCACTTCCATGTTCTTCTCTATGCACAGTTACTCGGTATATTACTCATTGCTTCTTGATTAACTGACCAATAAAAAAAGACTGGACTATGCTTTGAGGTAAGAAAGATGCTCCGTTTGCTGGAGAGTTTAGGGTCTCACTTCTGCAGTCTGTGTACAGAGCATAGCGTTGTGTCCAGTGAGACCAGAGCCCTGCATTTCACCATCTACATCATCAGTTTTGGGTCTTGGGATAACCTAGCAAAGGAAGGTTCTTTGTAATTCTTGGACTGATA